>NW_015173707.1:185769-193527 GCF_001447785.1 Gekko japonicus | reverse complement strand
GCCCACCAGATCAAAAGATAGAGGAGGATTATAAAATGATGAATGAATTAAAGATAGCAGCTAGACAAAAACACTGTGTCGTAATAGGTGATTTTAACTACCCACACATTGATTGGGTCAATATGTGTTCTAGTCGAGAGAAAGAGATTGAGTTTCTAGACACTTTAAATGACTGTGCTATGGAGCAGATGGTCACGGAACCTACCAGGGGAGAGGCGATCCTTGATTTGGTCCTAAGTAACACTCAAGACCTGGTGAGAGATGTAAAAGTGATTGCACCGCTTGGGAACAGTGATCATAATGTTGTTGAGTTCAACATTTGTATAAATAGGGAATTGGCCAAAAAGACTCACACTTTTAACTTTAAAAGGGGTAATTTCTCTGATATGAGGGGACATGTGGGGTGGAAACTGAAAGGAAAAGTAGAAAGGATCAAAACCATTGGGGAAGCTTGGAAACTATTTAAAACTACGATCCTAGAAGCTCAAAAATATATATATATTCCGCAGGTTAGGAAAGGCACAAACAGGTATAGGAAAAAGCCTGCATGGTTAACAAACAAAGTAATGGAAGCTGTAAAAGGTAAAAAGGATTCCTTTAAGCAGTGGAAAGCTAGTCACAGTGAGGCTGATAAAACGGAACACAGGCTATGGCAAATAAAATGCAAGTCTGTGGTCAGGCAGGCAAAAAGGGAATATGAGGAGCATATAGCAAAAAACGTAAAAACCAACAATAAAACTTTCTTCAAATACATTAGAAGCAGGAAACCAGCCAGGGAGGCAGTGATCACACTGGCGGCTTGGCACGATATGGTGCCGCCTCTAATTGAACCGGGTTAAAGTGTAGTGGGATATATCAGCCACACAGCATACCCTGCTGTGGGTTACCCATGGAGACATCCCGTGGTAAAGCCTCCACAGAGCGAACCACAAAAAAACCAAAAACAAACACCATGCGTGTGCATAGTGCGCATGCGCACACATGCGCACATAGGCAAATCTTTTAAAAAACTGCCTCCGTAGTGGCAGAACGGATCTGCAGGGTCACAGTGCCAAATCCATTCTGCGCATGCTCCCCCATGTTCAGGCATCCGGCCATGCTCAATGAATGCGCGGGGAAACAAAAACACCACTTTGGAGGTGGTGGCTTTTTAACCCGGCTCCAAGTGAGTATGCCCGGGGAATGCCTGACAGATGTGGCTGTGTGAGCCCACCTGTTTAATCCATTTGTAAAATGTGCCCCATCTGACCAAACTGCCAGTCTGAACACAACCTATATAATGTGTAACTTGGACTTTACAAATGCAGAGTTCCTACTGATTTTTCTGAAGTGCTGCCATAGTGGCAGTATACCTGCTATTGTAGAAGTTTTGAACATCATGTTCTTTGGCATGGTTTAAGTTAATGATTACCTTTTAAGCATCATATTTACACTAAAATATGCTCCCATATTAGTGCTGGTATTTTTTTATGCAACATGCATCTAATTAATGTGATAAAATATTGAATGAGAACGTTGGAAATCAAGCTGTAATGGTTGATATCATTGTTATGCTCTTTTCCTCTTCTTGGTAATTCCAGTTCTTACTCAAGGGGAGGTTCGATATCTCAGTTCTCTTTCCATAAGTCATGTTAGTTGTTGTTTAAGAATTTCCTGGCTGTATAGTGAGTGCCAGCTGTTTGTATTGTATTTAGTAAGAATGATGGCACGTATGTTCTTTTAGGTTCGCTTTAGGATATTTGAACCCACTGCTCCAGAGAGCCAGCATGGTATAGTGGTTAAGAATGATGGACTCTGATCTGGAGAATCAGGTTTGATTCCGCACTCCTCCACAAGAAGCCAGCTGGGTGACCTTGGGTCAGTCACAGCACTTTCAGAGCTCTGTCAGTCCCCCCCCTCCAATAAGTCTAGCTCGCCAATTTAGTGGTGCATAATGCTAAAAGGGCTAGAACTTCAAGCAGGCTGCCAGATAATCTTTGGATCTCTTGACTATACTGTGCATATCGCCATACGATTATGAGGATTATTATTACTATTACCCACTGTTCCCTATATTAGGCCAGGCTGACACAAATGGTCAGCCACGTGGTAACCACTTGAAATCCAAAATGCATAGAGGCCATTGATGTGTAACTTCTGTAGACAACACTGAGATGGATGCTGTATTGATTGGTTTCAGTTTCCAGATTTTCTTTGTTTCCAAGGCTAATTTTTGAAAATTTGTTGTTTTCATTCTCAGTTTATGTTACATTTCTGTTACATTTCTACTACAGGATCTGTATTAGGGTTTTGTGTGCCATAACTATGTCTGTGTTACACTAATTTAATCTGCTGTTATAGGTTTATTTAATTCATCCACATTTATATTAATGTCATGATTATTTGGATTGTGCTAGGAAGGATGGATGCATTGTAGTCTGTGAATGTGTAATTAGAAACGAAATGTAAAAAAGCTTCTGAGTTTACTATATAAAATTTTTGTAAGGATGTCTATTAGCTGGTCACATTGATAATGGAATGGAAAAAATATTTTGGATATCAGCTGGCCTAAATTATTTTAACCATTTATTTTTTACAGGCCTTTAAAACTTTCAGTAACCTGGATTGGGTGACAGAATAACTTCAAAATGCTGACCATCATGAATGCATTTAAAAAAGGCTGAAAAAAGTACAAGAAGGTAGTGTTCTATTATATACAGAATTCAGTTTGTGTGATTATGCATTTACCCTGCTTTAAAACTTGTGTTTGATATTTCTGTGTCATTTCTTACCCAGACACTTTCCTTAGAAATAGAGCTGTAATAAAAAATGAAATCAAAAATGTAATTGGAAAGAAAACTTATTAATTTACACACATCCCAAACATTTGTTGATATATTCCTCTATGAAATTATCGTAACACATGCACAGTGTTGCACTTCATGATCTTTTTAGAGCACATCTGTTCCTAGGCACCTGTGCTGCATCCATTATTTATAAACATCTTCAAACTTTGAACATGCTAAACAAACAAACAAAAATCCAACAGCATCTCAGGTCCCCCTCCCTTTTGTGTGTGTGTGTGTGTGTGTGTGTGTGTGTGCTCACATTCGGTTTTTACCTGACAGCCTGGCAAATGTCTCTTTGGTATGTAAATAAATCTAGGGCCCCTGCCACACGGGCAGGAAACTGCAGAGGAGAAGTGTGGCTGTTTGCCCCGGGGCAAACTAACATGCAGTAAAGCGATCAGACCTACTGTGGAGGTTCTGTGGAGGTACTGTGGAGGTTCCATGGCAAGGGAGAGGTGCCGATCACAACACACGCCTGCGCGCAATGGAGAAGCGCGCGGCGCGGCGAACTGGTTTTCTTTTTTTGTGTACACTACGAATGTGCATGCTCCGTTGGGTGCGTGTGCGCATCCACGGAGACATGGGGGGAAAAAAACCCTTTTCCGCAAGGGGACATGGGCGGGCGCCGGATACCACCGGAAACGCGATCAGACGCCCGCCCTTGCCCCACAGTTTCTGGAAACTAGTACCTCCAAGGTACTAGTTTTTTGCTGCGCTTTTTCGGCAGGAAGCCTCAGTTGTGCCACGGAAGCGCTACGCTTCCCAGATGTGCTGGTGAGATCGCGACCGGAAACTCCGCTTGTCTTCTGTATCTCTTGCGTGGCTAATGTTGCGTGTGACCGCAGCCTAGGTAACTTTTTATTTTAAGAATTAAAAACAGTTTGCTGATGGCCTTGAAAGCTTTAACTTGATTTTGCAAAGGAGGGATATAGCTAGGAGTTGCTTCAGAGTTGCTATCACACGTCAGACTGTGGGATAAGGGGTCCATTGTGTACCCTTTCCAAAGTTTGGGTGCTTTGTTACAATCAGTCAGGTTGATTTATTTCAGTCAAATAAAGTATTTAATAAAAATAACAAGTTATTTTACCACTAAGAAATATAAGGTAATCATCTATGGAAGATTCAGTATAAGAAACTGAAAGAGAATGTGTGGACTGAACCTCATTTCAGTTGGGGGAGGGAAAATAACTTACAGGGGGAGTGACCTCCTCCCCTTGATACGGGTCAGTTAAAGAGGCTTGACTTACTTTATATGGAACATGGAACTCCTATTGTTTCTTGTTGTACTTAAATGCCCCAGTATTTCCAGGAGGCCAAAGATCTATTCCTGTTTTATGACCTGTTGTATCCTTAGGTGCAGGAGGCCCAATAGAGCCTTGAGGCCCAATAGAACAAGAGGGTCATTGCCATAGTCCAGGTCCTAATTGTTGCTTCTTGGTTACCACACAGACACCAAACCAGCTTTCAGTAAGATTTCAGACAGGAACATCTGGAGCATAGTAGAAATAGTGGGGAAAGCGGGGGGGGGGGGCTCTTGCATTTTGTTTCCCCAGGTGCTAGGAGGAAGCAACATTAGCCTTTTTGATATGAAAGGCAAGTTCTGTGGCCCCTGAAGTTAGGTTACAACAATTGAAGAGGTCAAAGGACAGATGAGTGTGGTCAATGAGACACCATAGGGTGTATTTTGTTACTTAGTAAAAGACGAAACATCCTAAAACCTTAAAGGATTCACTTGAAATCTGTGTTGTGAAAAGGTTTTATGAGTCTGATGGTTAAAAAGTGCTGATTTATTGAAGTAACGTTTGCTTTTGTCTAAATTAAAGGTCATTCCTTACCAAATGTTGGCAGCTGTAAGACTGGAAAGCACAATTACAGAATAAAATAACATGCACTTACTCTTTCCAGAGTTATGATTTCATTGTCTGAGATTATGTTAATTTAACTTTCACATTAGTTTAAATTTGATTTTAAAAATTCCCATTCTCTTTGTTGTTTCAGACTTTATGCAGCCCAAATTCAGATATGGGCTGCTGACTCCCTGTAATCAGGGAGAGGTTTTATATTTATGTTCAAACAAAGTGTTTCATCAAAGGTACCAGGTTCATCTCTCAGTGGAAAAGTTGAATGTATGTTTATGCTTCATTCATTGAAATAAATGGGACTTAATAGTTTTTAAAATTAGCCAGGTGGTGCCATTATCAAGGAGGAAGAAACTGCAGTTCTAAAAAAAAAATGTGTTTTCCTTGGAAGACCGGACCTTTAGATACCAAATACACACACACACACACACACACACACACACACACACACACACACACACACTTAATTATAGAACTTTAACCCTTAGTTATATGAGCCAGCCTTGGCCGGGAGGGCGGGTTAAAAATTTGAATGAATGAATGAATGAATGAATGAATGAATGAATGATATTTCAGTGGCCTATCTCTTGCTTTGGACAACTGATGACAGATGAATTCAGTGTTGTACACACAAAATTAAGGCATTATAAGTGGAATGTTGTAGACAAGGGGCAAATTTTGTAAGACACTGTGGATCTACATTGGGAAGAAAAGTGGGGTATGAATGATGATGATGATGATGATGATGATGATGATGATGATATACTCCTGGGTTAGATACATTAAATACATTAGATACATTAAATAAACTCTTATAATTAATATATTGTGACTAGTAAAGTAATTTAAAAAATCATACTTTTGATGAAGCAGAGCCATTGCTAGTTATTTAAGGCAAATACGTGACCTGAAGAGCATTTTAGTTATCTAGGATTTTATCCCAAATCCATTCCACAAATCTGTATTTGAACTTCAGTATCAAACATATAATGGGCCATAAAAATAGACTCCACTTAAACTTTCCCAGTTAGATAAAATATAATTATCCCAGTGCAATTCAAATTCAGCTCCCTGTTCTAAATGCTATACTACCCATTATCAGGACTTTAAAAAAACTCCTACTTAAATCAAACAATGTTACTTGGGCACAAAAAAGAGAGAGAGATTTAGCAAAGCTATTTTATACATGCATTTTAAAGAAATAGGAAGTGGCATACCAAATCTTAAATATTCTTGTGACTTTTACCAGTGAAGGTAGTTACTGAATATAATGCAAAAATCCCAAACTCTGTCCTGAAATCTACTGGAAATAGCAATAAAAAATTATCTACCTGGGATATGTGTAGAGCATCTGCTTTGTATGCAGGAGATCCTGGGTTCAATCTAATGTGAAAGACTTCTGCCTGAGATCCTGGAGAACTGATGTCAAGCAGAGCAGACAGTACTGCCCTTGATAGGCTCACGGTTTGATTCAGTGTTATCTGTATATCTATGAGAGTGATTTTATTTCACCTTAAGTGTTCTTTGTCTTTCTTCTTTACCTGTTATTGTAGACAAGGTTGATTGTTCTCCGGTGGTCCAGCAGTGGGGCGGTCCTTGACTCCTTACTCCTGGGAAAGCACCTCCCCCTTCCGTAGGCAGGGCCAGCAAACTTTGATCCCAGAGGGGAGGGGCTTATCCTCTGATCCCCAGTCTTACCGGCCCTGCCTTCTGAGCAGGACGTGCTGGCTGTGTTCTGAAGAGCACGAAGATCCCAGAAGACACCAGAAGGTCAGAAGAAGTGGAGACCTAAAGGGCAATGGGAGAAGGTACTTACCTTCCAGCCCTAAAACATATTCGAGAGCTGCAGGCCTCGAATTACAATGGATCCGGCGCCGGCAGTCCTGGGAGGGCCCCAGGTGGTTGTGGCGCCAAGTGGAACGCCTCGGACCCCGCTGGGAAGGCGGCAGTAAACTGCTCTCCCTCCCCCATCCAGCCGCTGCGGCGTGCAGCAGTTTTGGGGACAGACGCTCGGTGAAGAGCCTGGGGAGAGCAGAGGCAAGAGAGGCGGCCTAGGGTGGTGCAGAATCTCTGTCGCCGTCTCTTTCGGCATTGGAATGGAGCCCCCTCCTTGTTCCAGATCGTGGCGAGGAGGGACGTGTCTCCTGCGCAGTCTACCTGGTCGGCTGAACCATGGTAGGACTGTATCCATTGAGAACTGGCAAGGTGTGGAGGGGGAGAGAGAAAGAGGACTACCCCCCCTACTCCAGTTGTCTTTCCCCCGCCCTTTACTCCTTTCCTCTGGATCTGGATGGGAGGTTCTTTAAAAGGACAAATTGCTTTTGGTCCATGGGTCAGGTCTCTAGCAGGGACATTTTACAGTCCTTATTGCTGGGCCTTCGGGAAAGGGAGCAACAATAGACAGCCTTCTTCTTCCCCACCTGATTCAGCTGATGTTTGGGGCTCTGTTAGGAGAGTGATGGTGGCTACTTTCACTTTCAGGTTCCCCTAAAATGGCTGAGAAGGCGGGAACATCTAGCTCCCAAGGCACAGAGAGTCTTAACCCTTCACAGACTACCAATATAGCCTCCCAAAATACTGAGCCCTCAGGAGAGGAAGACCAGTCAAATTTCTCTCCTGGCTTAGAGAGGAAACGAGAAAGAATTCACTGGTCTAGGGCAACAGGCAGCTTCTTCCTAAGCTACTGTCCTCTCTGCTAAAAGAGACAGTAGTCCCAGTACAGAGGGCAGCCCTCCTCCTAGAAATACAGGCCTCCCAAGCATAGTGCCAGAAAAAAGGTGAACTATTAGAGCAGGAGAAAGAAAAGGGTGCCTGTCATTCAATCTAGACTCTTCCTCCTAATCTCTATAATAGAATATGGGCTAAGGTCATGAGGGCACTAGAGCTTACATACACTCCAAAGATACAGGAAGACAAGGAGGATCCTGGGTTCTTTCCTGTAGGCTCTGACAAAGCCATTCCCAAGTGTGCCGCTTCCTGTGGCATTATATAATATCATTATGGCAGAATGGGAACACCCAGCCAGTCCAAAGTCTGGAAAACCCAGTGTTTAATAAACTCTGCCCTCTTAT
>NW_015173707.1:139534-185511 GCF_001447785.1 Gekko japonicus | reverse complement strand
CATGTCGTGCAACGGCCAGGAGCAATAGGTGGCTGGGGCACTGGAATGCAGATCCAGCAACAAGGACCAAGGTGGCAGTGGTATCTCTCAAGGGAGTTAACCTTTTCAGAGCAGGCTTGGAACGTTACTTGGTGAAAGACAAAGGCAAGTCATGGGTGCTACCGTCAAAGAAGAAGGATATGAATTCTAGAAGGAGACTACAGTCCTTTTGAGACCTCAGTCGTGATGATAAATAACAAATGGAAGATATAGGCGCAAGAGGATAGCTTTCTCTGGGCAGTGGCACCAGGCTGTGTCGGACAAGTGGTTCTTGGAGACGCTGGCCCATGGCTACGCACTAGAGTTCAAAAGAGTTCCAAGCAACGTTTCTTGGAGATCTCAAGGGAAAGATCACCAGGAAAAACACAAGATGATGTTACAGGCAATCTAACATCTGTTGGACATTGGAGTGATAGAGATGGTGCCCGAGACAGAGAGGTCGCTATGAATTTATTCCATTCCTTTACGATCCCGAAGAAGAATGGGAACACTAGGGTCATCTCGGACTTGAAGTGGCTCAACAAACGTGCAATCACGAAAGTTCAAGATGGACATGTTGAGGTTCATCTTTTTCCTCCATACATGCAGGGGACTTCATGGTCTCCTTTACGTTTTGCAGTGGTTCAGCTGTTCATGAATATGGTCTAACTGATTACGTGATGTGGTGGAGTGTTTCTGTTTGTTTGCTCTAATGGTTAAAATACAGGTTTGTATTGGTTTAAGCCCATGGCTGTGATGGTATTCCCCAGTTGTCTGAGGGGGGAGGAGTTATTTTTAAGTGGATTTACAGCAGCTCTGAGGTAGCTTTTGGTATGACTGGGGATCAGAGGATAAGCCCCTCCCCTCTGGGATCAAAGTTTGCCGGCCCTGCCTACGGAAGGGGGAGGTGCTTTCCCAGGAGTAAGGAGTCAAGGACTGCCCCACTCTGGACCACCGAGAAGGAAGCTTCACGGTAAGTGAATACAAATCTTCCATTATAGAGCATCTATTTGATACCAGTGTGCTTGATGTTAGCTATCATTGGTATAGTAATATAAAAGAAACTTACAAGTATCATAAAATTGTTGAAGTTAGGTCCTGCTGTCCTCCAAGATACTCCTGTTTCTTGTATCATTTGACTAGGTCCAGGAGTTGTCCATTGGAGACAGTTTGGGATATTAAAGCTAGCAACAGTCACAGTATTCATATTCTATCACAATAGTCAATTCTAAATAGGTTACTGAACAATAATCCATTGCCAGTTTAATAAAACAATAGTTCTTTGTTACGCTTTCTCTGAAATGCTGATTAATTACCCCATTCCATATGGAATTGAGTTGCCTTTAGCCACTCTCTAAGCCATTTTTGTTGCCTCTCTTAGCTGACTAGATTAAGCTATTCTTCAAGAAAGCAGCAGAACCTAGGGTGCAGACGGTCAAAATGGTTATTATTACTCTAGTTTTACAATTAATGAGTTTATGTATTCTTCATAAGGTAGAAAAAAGGCTTAGGACCTCTTTTAACAATACAGTGGATCTGTACAGATATAACAACAAACCATAGTTTCGCATTCCTGGTTGAGTTAGATCTAGCCACAGTGATCCATGGCTTAGTTACATCTAGACTGGATGATTATAATGTGCTCTACTTGGGACTACCCTTGAAGAGTTTTATGAAGCTGCAGCTATTGCAGAATGCTGTGGATATACTGCTGGTTGGGGCCACCTACCAGGAGCATGTGACCCCAATGCTACAGAAATTATACTGGCTACTGATTTGTTCCCAAGCCCAATTCAACATGTTGGATCTTCTTTGTGGTCTCTGTGCATCACACCTCTGGGATATAGTGTGTCTGCACCGACCTTGATCTGTTCCTCTTGAAAAGTGAAAGGGATTTTCGCACCTGCTCCCTCATCATGTGCTGGCCCCACTGCACATGACTAAGGGAGGGGCACAACAATCCCACCAGTTCTCTTCTGACCGCCACACTAGTAAGATCTTCTCCACTTCGGTCGGTAAAAAAATTGGGCTTTGAGCCCTCTTCCTCTTTTTTCTTCAAAGTTTCTTCATTTTCTTCTTGTTTGTTTTTCATTAAGTGAAAGGACTTTGTTAATACGGATTTATTTCTTTTTGGACTCTGTCGTTTGGTCATCTTTTTTCTTTTCTTTCTTTCTTTTTTTTAAACAATTTTTGGTTTATTAGAAATACACAGATATCCATACAAAGATTAAACATTGAACGATATTTCCATAAAACATTGACAACTACTTCTCAACCAGATCACCTCATTTTTGTTGTTGTGGTTGTCTTTTTTCTAAGACCGTGTGTTTCCCCCCCTCTCCTGGCCTATAGCCAAGAGGTGGGGTTTCTTTAAATGGTGCCTTAAGTGCGGTAGCAAAATCGGCCCCCCCCCAGACAGGCACTCGCTTTGTCTTTTGTGCATCGGGGAATCGCACCGAGTGGACTCTTGTGCTCATTGTGTGAAGTTCTTGAAGCAGACGAGGAAGGACAGAGCTGCCAGACTTTGCGTTGCGCTTTTGGAATTAGCGCTTTTACCGATGTTGTCACAGGACACCTCAGGGTATGTGTCAATGTCGACTGCCACCTCGGCATCGACGGCTGCACTGTTTCCAATACCGACTCACACAAATGTTGACTGCCTGAGGCTGAAACGCTCAGCCCAGACATCTCAGTCTGAAGCCCATACTCCCTCAAAAAAACGCAGGGAGGGCAAGGACGATCAGCCAGTCAAGCATAAAAAACATAAGAACCCCCCCCCCCCGCACAAACTCTGCTGACACCTCGGAGGGCCATGGAACGGAATCCTATGGGGGCTGCTTCACTTGACTCTTCGAGCCGAGAGCAGCCACAAGGTGTACCTCGGTCACCTTCGCTGCATCCTATCCAGCTCACTGACTCTGAGCACAATATGGACTTAACACAGATCTCCCGGTCTTCCAGTGTCGAAAGCCTACACTCCGAACGCAGAGCCAAAGCATTTGTCCGTCCTTCACAGCTTTGACCTGATGATCGAGAACGGCCATTGGCACCGATCCACCCACCACCACTGCCCTCCTGGGATCAACGGCAGTGGCAATACATGTATGGGGCCTATCCATTTTCGGGCAATATGCCTTGGTTCCCACCCCAACCAATGGAATGGGACCATCAGTCCACTTCTTCCAGTCTCTCCCAGTATCGAGATCCTCCATCGACACCAGAGTTTGTGAGGCCCCAACCATTGAGGCTGATGGGCAAACCTCCCAAACTGTCGCATCCGACAATTCCAAAGTTTAAAGGTCCATCGAATCCGATTTCATTACCTATGTCTTTTTCCAAACCATCTGAGCACTATGCCTCTTCTGACACTTCCTCCCAATCAGGGGACGAAAACCCCGATCCTCCGGTGGATCGCTCGCCACCTCAACAAGTCGGCGATAATCTCCCAATCTCCCCTTCGGAAGACATAAAATCCTATGGAGATTTCATCAAGTGGATGGCTAACATGCTCACTCTGTCTACAGTACAACCCCAGCCTACTGTGACAGACTCTGTGTTCGATATCATCCAGATGGACACCTCTACCCCGATTGCCTTACCGATGACTTTAGTCTCCTTCAGGCGGCTAAAGTCCCATGATCTCACCTGGCATCTACCCGTCTCGAGCCAGAGGGTAGATCATATTTATAAGGTGCAGGAGCAAGGTGCTGAATTTCTATTTACCCACCCTAAACCTAATTCCGTCATAGTCACCTCCTCCTCCAAGGGCAGATGCAGTCATTCCACCCTTCTGAGAAAGAAGGAAGGAAACTTGATTCGTTTGGAAGAAAATTTTATTCTGCTGGAGTACTTGGCATCAAGACCTCATACTATATGGCATGTATGGGGAGATATCAGTTTGCTCTTTAGGAGCAGATGTCTGAATTTATTGCAACCCTCCCTGAGGACTCTAACCACCAGGCTCATAGAATTCAAAAAGAAGGAATGCTCTTGGCCAAACACCAACTCAATGCATCAAAGCACACACTGGATGCAGCAGCCAGAACGCTGACTTCAATGGTTACCCTCTGATGGCATGCCTGGTTGCACTCCACGGCTTTACCACAGGACACCAGGACTCTCATTGAAGATCTCCCATTCGAGGGGGAGGGCCTCTTCAGTGCTACCACTGATACGGTCCTGCAAGACCTAGACAAAAGCATAAAAACGCCATGGAATTTAGGGGTCACCTCGCTCCTAAACTATCCAAAGCAAAACCCTCATCGCAGGCCCTCATCTAAGTCGTCCCCAGAAGCACAATGGCAACACTCCCCCACTGTGTCTTCCCGTCGATATGGACACAAACATAAATTCTCCCCTGTCACTCAGCCTAGGACTAAGACTCCCAAGGCCTCCAAGCAAAGCCTTTGACTCCTGTCGTTCCACCCCCACCCACCTGTCTCCCTACCTGGCCGCTTGGCAGCGAATAATATCTGACCGGTGGGTACTTTCTGTCGTCGAGAAGGGTTACCTGATAGAATTTATCCAGATACTCGAGGCCCCCAACTTTATACCTACCCCACCATCCAGTACACTCCTGAAAGAGATCCAGAATCTTTTGCAAAAGGACGCTATAGAATCAGTCCCAACAACACAACATCAGCACAGGTTCTACTCCCGTTATTTTACAGTCCCCCCAAAAGACGGAGGCTTCTGTCCTATTATGGACCTCAGGGGACTCAACCGGTTTATCTCATACCGGAAATTTAGAATGACAACATTGCAAAGTATTCTTCCCCTTCTCAGCAGCGGTGCCTGGATAGTGACCTTGGACTTGCAAGACACGTATTTTCATATAACTATCCACCCATCTCACAGGAAGTTTTTCTGTTTTGCAGTTGCAGAGGGCCACTTTCAGTACAAAGCCCTCCTTTTGGACTCTCGACAGCGCCCAGAGTCTTTACAAAAGTGATGATTGTCATCGTGGCATTTCTTAGACTTCAGGGTGTGCGGATTTCTCCATACATAGACGATTGGTTGTTGATAGCAAGCTCCAGGGAGAGTCTGCTCAAACATATCAATTTAACGCTGGCCCCCCTAGATGCGTTGGGCTTAAAGGCAAATTTTAAAAAGTCAGTGTTCCTCCCCTCATTGAGAGTCCAATTTATTGGAACGATTCTGGATTCAACTGTCTGCTGAGCCTTTCTCCCTCTCAAGAGAGCGGGCGACATTATCACCCTCATCAACCTATTGAGGACACAGGGAGATGCATCCGGAAGGCAGATCCAACAACTCCTGGATCTGATGGTTGCCATCACAGTGGTGCTTGTCTTCACCAGACTATGGATGAGACCACTTCTGCTGTGGTTCCTCAAACATTTCCATCTACAGTGGCAGCTCCAATCTCGGTTCGTGCTTCCTGTGCAGGTGCTGCATTCCCTACAGTAGTGGGAAAACTCAGAAAACCTCCTTCAGGGAGCCCCATTTTGTACACCTAGCCCCAAACTTACCCTTACCATGGATGCATCCTTGTGGGGATGGGGAGCTCACCTCCAAGGTGTATCTGTGGGCACCAAATGGGAACCTCATCTGGCTCACAAACACATCAACTTCCTGGAACTGCTCGCCATCCAGTATGCCCTAAGGTCTTTTCGCCACTTTGTAGCTCACTGTACGGTGGCAATCCTGATGGACAACACCACCGCGCTGTGCTACCTGAACAGGCAAGGCGGGACGGTGTCCAGGGGACTTTGTCGACTGGCCCTGGAGATCTGGACTGAATGCCAATCTCGGGGCCTGTTGCTCATTGCTGCTCACCTACCCGGATCGCTCAATGTGCATGCAGACTTTCTGAGCAGGGGAGCCACATCCCTTCATGAGTGGGAATTCAACTGGACTTACCTTCAACCTATCTTTCGCAGATGGGGTCGCCCAGAAATAGATGCGTTTGTGATGCGTTAGAATGTGAAGTGTTGTCTGTTTTGTACGAGGGCAGGATAGGACCCACTGTCCCTGGGGGATGATCTCCTTTTCTCTTGGTCCCACAAGGACATGTACCTGTTCCCACTAATTCCTCTACTTCCCAAAGTGATCAGCAAAATCATGAAGGAACAACCTCAGTGCATCCTCGTGATGCCTTGGTGGCTACGTCAACACTGGTTTCCGACTCTATTTCACATGTCCAGGAACACCTACATACACTTTCCCCGGCACCAGATCTCCTTCTGGCTCAGGAGGGCTGAGTGCTTCACCATGATGTACCACACCTCAAACTCACAGCGTGGAGGATCCCCTAGCACAGCTCAAAGACAGGATAGACCTTGTCCTGTTGAACTGTTGTAAGCCATCTAATCGAACTTCCTATGAAGGGAAGTGGAAGAAGTTCCTGTCTTACCTTGGGTTGCTGGGTTTACCACCGCCCCCTACAGACTTGAGGGTAATCTTCGGATTCCTGTTGACCCGCCTGGACTTGGGTCTCAGTTGCTCTTCTTTAAGAGTTTATTTAGCCGCCATCTTCGCCAGTCATCCTACGGTAGATGGCTATTCCGTTTTTTCGCACCTTCAAACGAAGCAGTATCTGAAGGGTCTTACTCGTCTCTTTCCTCTGGCTCGTGGGCCGAATCCCTCCTGGGACTTACCTCTAGTACTGGGCAGACTTCTCTCATGGAAGACTGCCTTCCTGGTAACCATTACCTCAGCAAGGTGAGTGAACAAATTGTCTGCACTTTACTGCGACACTCCGTACCTGGTTTTTCACCATGATGGCATCACCTTGGCCCCGGATGTCTCTTTCCTGCCCAAGGCTGTGTCCGAATTCCATTTGCAAGCTGATATTGCCCTTCCAGCGTTTTTCCTGTCCCCTACGAGCAACAAGAAATGCTGTCTTCATACTTAAGACATCGAGAGCCATACACTTCTATCTCGATAGAACTAGGATTTCTGGTAGTCACCAACCTTGTTCGTCTCCTATAGTACACCTGTACAGGGGAAGAAGCTCTCTTCGCAGCGTCTATCCAAGTGGATCATGGAAACCATCAAACTGTGCTACTTACTGGCTAAAAGGCCACTTCCGGGCCCGCTCCGAGCACATTCCACCCTGGCAGTAGCCACATCCACAGCCTTCCGGAGAGGTTCGTCACTCACTGACATCTGTCAAGCAGCAATCTGGGCTACCCCTCACACGTTCGTGAAGCATTACGCCCTGGATGTGCGTCTTCATCAACGTTCCGTGGTGGGATGGGCAGTGTTGTAGGCGGCGCAATTCTAGGACCTTCAGCTCCCTCCTCCAGGTAGGCCTGTTTTTTGCTTGCTAATCTCCCAGAGGTGTGATGAACAGAGACCATGAAGAAGATAAACAGGTTGCTTACCTGCAACTGATGATCTTCGAGTGGTCATCTGTGCATTCACACCACCTACCCTTCCCCTCTGCTTTCGTTCCTCTCCTTTTTATTACTCTGAGACTGATGGCAGTGGTCAGAAGGAACTGGCAGGATTGTCGCGCCCCTCCCTTAGTCATGCACAGTGGGGCCGGCGCGTGACGAGGAAGCGGGTGCAAAAATCCCTTTAGCTTTTCAAGAGGAACCGATCGAGGTTGGTGCAGGTGTACTATATCCCAGAGGTGTGAATGCACAGATGACCACTTGAAGATCATCAGTTACAGGTAAGCAACCTGTTTATTTATCCTTTGAAATTCTGCATGGCTTGGGAGTGGGGTATCTGAAAGACCATCTTCTCCCATACATTGCTTCCCAGGAATTAAGATCACAGGGACAGGCCCTCCTGACTGTCCAACCAATCAAAGAAGCTCACTTTGATCCTTGAGAAGGCCACCCAGGCCACTGAACGTTGTGATGACTGAGGAATGTAGGTAAGAAGATTGAACCGTCTCTGTTTTACATTTTTCCCCTTTCAGTCTTTTTTTTTATATAGCATGCTAGTTGTACAGGTTGTGGGGTTTCTAGGAACAGCCATCTGCATAAAACAAGCTGCTTATTTCTATCATCAAATAAATTATGAACAGCCAGTTCATCTTTACATAATCTGATTCTATGCATATAGGAATATGGCTTCCAGAGAAGTTCCTGTGTAGCAGCAAGACCAGGGGGTGATTGAGTAGTCAGTTGTCTGATCTACTGTTTTAGCTGTGTCCATTAATGTCTTAATAGGTGCCGGGGCTGAAGCTTACGCTAGAAGATACACACTTTGACCTGCAAGCTCTAATCCCAGAACTGTGGGGTTGTCTCTGGCTATTCAATGGTGAGGGGAAGACATTTTATGTATTCACAGAGTATTTTTATCTTTTGTTGTTGTATCAATGCTCCACGAGAAGTCTAGCTCAGTTGGAAATTTTGCACTAGATTCAACCCAACAAAAAAATTTCGAGTAGTGACCCAAATTGCCAGTGCTCCCTCAGCCATTGGCCCGTCAGCTGCCGCTCAAGGCTACTGGCGTGCCATTGGCTGGGGGGGGAGGAACGAGGCTAGCCACCTTGGCCTGCGCGCAGCTGGAACGGGCGGTGAGCGGGCGGTGGGGAGACAGATGAGGCCGGTCGCATTGGACAGCCGGCCTTTTGCTCAGTCACTTATTCCCCTGGGCGGCCAGGCAAACCTACTCAGTCCCCCGCTCACCCGCTGCCGTGCCGCCCACGCAGAGGCCTCCAGCCGCCCCCAACCCACCTTTCCCCCCTCAATCGCCATTCATGTCCCTGGCTAGCCTATGAGCAGGCGGGGGCTGCAGGAAGCCGCATGGCGCTTCCCTGCTGCACCGCGGCCTAGACCAGGGGGCCACGGGCCCTGCTTGGGGGGGGGGTTGGCCTCTGGTGCTGTTCCCTGCACCCCTGCTGTCCCTGGCCTCCTGGCGTGCCCCCACAGAGATCAGTGATGGGGGGAGACAGCCGCGCTGTCCAACACTCTGTCACACAGTGGCCAAAAATACCAGGTGATATCAGGAGGTCCAGCAGTGGGCCCAGGACATTTGGAGCCCTCACACTATTGACCCACCCCCAAGCACCAAAAATACAGAGCATCACTTGCCTCGGAGTCCCTATCTATACCTTGTGATTTTGAAGGTAGATAGTTTCCAGAATCCTCTATGTTGATGATGGAGTCCCCTAAACAAAAAAGTCAATGCTATTATTTTATTATTTACCATTTCTGTTTATTTAGTATTACTTATTGTATTCACTGCCACTCAGTACTGCCCAAAAAAGGGATATTTGCTTGTTTTAATTCTTTATTTCTTCATAACAATTTTATCAAAATGACAGTAACATGCAGTAAAAATAGTAACAAATATAATTTTGCTCAAACATGCCAGTTCCTCAAGGCAGTCTTTAAGAAACATGATGAACTCAAAATGTTTACCAACCTGAAGATCCTGCCTGTTCAAACATGTTCCTTTTGTCGTCTTCATCACAGCACTTCTCATGATGTTGTTTCATTCAGGCCACCAAGCCTTGCATTTCTTTGTTGCAGGATTTGCATTTTGCACGCCTGCCTGCCTTATCCACAGGTAGAGGAACTTCATTAAACTATTCCCAAACTGGATCTCTTTTACAGCCTGCTGCCATTATAGGTTTTCTCCTCCAAGGAAAAAGTAATATGAAAACCTCAGGCTATACACACAAAGATCCAAAGACTTGTGGAGTATTCTGCTCAATAGGTTTCACTTTCATTTTTACTGCTTGCCCCTCCTTCCTCACACTTAGGTTCTTGTGCGGATCTATTCCACTCCCATTCCCAACAATCTTCTATTCATTTATTTTTTAAAAAAATTTAGCACTCAAGAGGTAAGGGGTTGATTCTGTTTACATAGATTTGCAAAGGAACAATGGGATTAAGGTCTTTTTCTCAACTCTGTATGCTTATTTTATAACATTTCGCTGTGAAGAAGAGACATGAGGTCTCTGCAGACACAAATTTACATTTTTGAGAACTGTAAAGCCAAGCATCTGTGATAATATCTTCTAGATAGAAAAATTGCCCAATAATCTTACAGAAACCTCTGGAAGAGCATGACATTGTGAATGGATTAGTGGAATTCATTTACCAAAAATTTAAACATTGCATGAATATACAGCCTCATGCATAATTAAAAACTGATCCTTATTTCATGATGAATAACCTTTGGACGATAATGTATCTTAAATAGAAAACTATCTTTAGGCCCCGGTCACACGGAGCATTAGGCACGCTAGAGAGACGGAAGAGAGGCGGATTTTCCGGGCGCAATCTCACCGCCACATCTGGGAAGCGTAGAGCTCCTGTGGCTCACCCGAGGCTTCACTCCGAAGATGTGCTGTAAAAAACTAGTACCTCCAAGGTACTAGTCCCGGAAAGCGCGGGGCAAGGACGGGCGTCAGATCACGTTTTTGGTGTTAGCTTGTGGCATCCAGCGCCCGCCCATGTCCCGTCGTGAAAAGTTTTTTTTTTGTCAAGTCTCCACGGGTGCGCACAAGCACCCAACAGCGCATGCGAACACTTGGGTTAAAAAACAACACAACCCCCGCAGCGCCGCTTCTTTGCTGCGCCGCAGGAGTGAGGTATGATCAGCACCTCCCCCCATTGGCGGGACGTCTGGCGGGACGTTTGATCCAGCTGCCATGCGGTTGTTCGCTCCGGGGCAAACAGCCACGCCTCCCCCCCACGATATCCGGCTCGGGTGACCGGGGCCTTAGATGGATTTTTCCTCAAAAAGCCTTTTATTAAAAAATCCAATTTAAATTTAAAAACTGATTTTTAATTTTTTTTAAATTCACCCTGGTTTCTACCACTTCTGTTGGCATGTTAGCAGTGACCCGTGGGATGTAAAACCTCTGGAGTTCTGGAACGAGGGTAGAGTAACATATTTCAATTGATTTTTTAAAAATTATGCATATTATCATATGTGATCAACATATGCGAAGCACTTATACCACGTACACATCATCAACTAGGAATGTAGTAAGAATAATGCTCAGACTAGACCTTACATAACGTAATAGAAACTATATCTGGCAACACCAGACAATCATACTGTTACCTTAACATTTCAAGCAGGAGAAGAGTCTTACCCACTTCTGATCAATATAAGAGCTATGCATTTACAGATGTGAGTGCTTCATTGCTTAGTACTCTGTCCAGAACATATATGAACCACAATGGATTCAAAGCAGCAGCTGAAGGAATCCTGGGGTGAGGGATAGAAAGGGAATATTCTCAGATCCCTCTCAGAGTTGTTGTAACAATAAAATACATGTGGGGAGAATGTATGCCACTTTGCTCTTTCTGAAGGAAGAGCAGGATACCTTTCAAATAAATAAATGAGAGGGGCATGGAAATTAGTACAGAGAATATGGGCCCCTAGGATTTGGCATCTTCTCCCCCAGCTTTCAAAGTCTTATTCAAGTTGATTATTTCTGAGGAGCTAGTGCAGTCAAGCCCTTATCCTGATAACCGGTTTTGTCTGGGAAGTCTTTCTTCAGAGGCTTCCCTTCAAAGGCTCCTTTTTGTTTTCTTGTGCCCCTGAATATCTCCAGTTACTTCAGCTCATTCCCTTCTCTTGTCAGTCAGCACTTCACTGTTGGGTTTGTTTCCAAGGAAGGCAACCACTTCTTATGCTTGCACTCACTGACGACAGCTGGGAAGGTTAAGCAAGGCCTGTAGTGGATCCTTCTTGTTCTTTCCCAGATGTGTAATCAGTTTAACCTCAACTTAACTGACATTTCTGTAGGGCTCCATTTTGAATAGCAATTCAGACCAGCCAAAACATAACTCTTATCAAATTCCTATGAAATATTAAAGATAGAAAATAAAAACAAGAAATGCTCCTAAAATAGATCTTGTTTTCACTGTACAACCTTGATTATATCTACAAGCTGGCCCTTGGATTTTGCTGAATGCTCTCTCCCCTCTGAGTTCCAATGTCCTATCTACACAGACATTTTCTTTGTATTTTTTAAAAATAAATGTGGAGAATCATTTAAAACTGGACTGCCCCCCCCCCCAGTTTGAAGTTTGAAATGGCCCTGTTTTTACAGGAACACTGATGTGCAGATATTTGAGTACTTTTTCGATTACAGTCAAGAACTCCCATCAGAGAAAAGCAGACTGGCAGCCTTAAACAAAAGCAGGAACAAACAGTGCTTTTCTTAAGATGTTATTTGATGGCTTTTCTTGCCACTGCTCATATTTTATCCTTTATGTGAGCTCTTTGTAAAATGTTTATTCATTCATGTAGTAAATGTTTCCAAGAGTGATGTGTGTGTCTTCTTATTTTAACCCTAAATCGCCTGTCAACGTTTAACATTTTCTTTCCAGACCATGGGGAATTCATATGCAGGGCAACTGAAATCTGCCCGTTTTGAAGAAGCCCTTCACAACTCCATAGAAGCCTCTCTAAGATGCAGTAGCGTTGTCCCTAGGCCCATTTTCTCACAACTCTACCTTGATCCTGAGCAGCCTTCCTTCTCACTGGAAGGTAATCAAGCAGGTATGGCGTGTTTCAATTACCCTGCTTTATGCTGTGGAAAATGCTGGATGCCTTTTCATCTTGAAAAGCTTTCTGTAACTATTTCCAGTAGCACTCATGGGCAAGTATCTTCTTCCCCACCCTTGAATGCCTTCCAGATGTAAAACCAAAAGTGGAAGAGCTGGACAAAGAACTGATACATCGTTACACCCAGAATGGAAGCTTGGATTTTTCTTCGAGCCAAACTGTTAATGAGATGGATGAAGATGAGGATGATGAAGATATGTCTGATTCCAGTAGCCCACCAATCCCATATGCACAAAAACCTGCCCCAGAAGGGTCTTGCACTACTGATGGTTGGTTTAAGCCTTCCTTATTTAAATTTTAACTTTGATTTGAACATTATTTTGGCAAAAATTGTTCAAAACTAAAGAAACTAGAAGAAATACATGTTTATGATAGCAATGGAATATAATACTGTGATCCTGTGTGCAGTTTTATCTTCATAACTGTTGCATAATCTAAAGGAATTTACTGACATATGAACTGCATGCTGGATTGTGGATGTTCCTGTGTTCAAAGCTGGGAGAGAAGCAACAGTGGGAACAGTTCAAATGAGGATTGTTGTATATTATCTGATTATCGTACTATCTGATTCCAGGACAGCATTTTAGAGAGTGACTATTAAGGAAATAATTTGTGCTGGTCTTCCTTTATGGTCAGGGTCCGGCATACCTAAGGGACCACCTTTCCCCATCCGTTCCCCAGAGAGCACTGCGTTCAGTGGCCCAAAACTGGCTGGCCCTCCCAGGCCCCAAAGATGCCAGGCTGGCGACAACCAGGGCAAGGGCCTTCTCAGTGGCAGCTCCATACTGGTGGAATGAGTTCCCAGAGGAGATCAGGGCCCTGTGGGACCTTCTACAATTCTGCAGGGCCTGTAAAATGGAGCTCTTCCACCAGGCCTTCAATTAGGAGCCGCACCAAACACTTGAGAAATGACTCTGTGCTCTGGCCTACAACTTCCAGCCTGTGCTCGCCACATACATAATCGGATTAACTGGGCTAGTGTGAAAATGTCATCATGACTGCCACCTAAGTAGTACTATTAAGCTTGAAACTTCTGCTCTTGCATTTTACTTGAGTATTGCTTCAGCACTTTAGGACAACTAATATTTAATAGTTATGGTGTTTTTTAATCAATGATTTAAATTGTATTTATATACGTACTTTTATGTAAGCTGCCCTGAGCCTGCCTTGGCGGGGATGGCAGGGTATAAATCGAACGAATGAATGTATTTATATATTTATATTCCAATTTATATCCCACCCTACCCCGCAGGCTCAGGGTGGCTCACGCAGATAAAACACAGATTAAAAATCAAATCATTAAAACCATTAAAACAATTCGTTAAAACAATACAGTATTTCATATTAAGTGCTAGCGATGTTATTCCAATATCACAGCAATGGCAGTGCTGCATGAGTGCATACCATGTGGTGTTCATTTCCAGCGTTGATCTTACCCGACGCACACAGGCTGTCGATAGCACCAGGAACCAGGCTATACAGTTGTTACTAGTGACAGTTACTAGTGATGGTAACTAGTGATGGTGGCAGCTCCTAATTGAAATCCTGGTGGAAGAGCTCCGTCTTACAGGCCCTGTGGAATTGTCAAAGGTCCTGCAGGGGCCTGATCTCCTCCAAGAGCTCATTCCATCAGTACGGAGCCACCACCGAAAAAGCCCTGGCCCTGGTTACAGCCAGCCTGGCGTCCTTAGGGCCTGGGAGGGCCAATCGATTTTGATTCCCTGACCATAGGGCTCTCTGGGGTATATATGGGGAAAGGCGGGCCCTCAGGTAAGTCGGACCCTGGCCATAAAGGCCTTTAAAGGTAAGAACCAGCACCTTGAAGCGAATCCGGTATGCTATCGGCAGCCAGTGCAATGCTTTCAGGGCTGGCTGGATGTGCTCCCTCAAGGGGAGACCCATCAAAAGCTTAGCCGCTGCATTTTGCACTAGCTGCAGCTTCTGGATCTGCGACAAGGGCAGCCCCATGTAGAGAACATTACAGTAGTCTAATCTCGAGGTGACCATTGCATGGATCACTGTTGCTAAGTCGTTGCATTTGAGAAAGGGAACCAACTGCCTAATCAGCCGAAGATGGTAAAAGGTCGACTTGGCAGTGGCTGCTACCTGGGCCTCCATTGTTAAGGAGGCATCCAGGAGCATTCCCAAACTCCTAACCTCTGGCGCTGGCACCAGTGGCGCCTCACCGAAGGTTGGGAGTGGGACCCCTACCCCCAGACTGCCCCGACTCAAGCACAGGACCTCTGTCTTTGTCGGATTCAATTTCAGTTGGCTCAGTCTAAGCTAACCAGCCATGGCTTGTAACACCCAGTCCAGATCTTCTGGTCTGGAGCCAGACTGACTGCCCATCATCAGATAGAACTGGGTGTCATCAGCATACTGGTGACACCCCAGCCCATGACTCCAGGCAATCTGGGCAAGGGGGCGCATGTAGATGTTAAATAACATTGGGGAAAGCACCACCCCTTGTGGCACTCCACACTCTAGTGGGTGCCTCTGGGAGAGTTGTTCCCCTAATGCCACCCTTTGTCCCCAACCATGGAGAAAGGAGACAAGCCATTGCAAGGCAAGCCCCTGGACTCCTGCGTCGGTGAGGTGGCGGACCAGTAACTGATGGTTAACTGTGCTGAATGCAGCCAACAGGTCTAACAGCAACAGCATCGCCAAACCGCCTCAGTCCAGATGCCTCCGGAGATCGTCCATGAGGGCGACGAGTGCTGTCTCCGTCCCATGGCCTGGGCAAAAACTGGACTGGAAGGGATCTAGGATGGAAGCATCATCCAAGAAGCTCTGTAGCTGGGTTGCCACGGCCCTTTCTATTATTTTGCCCAGATAGGGCAAATTGGAGACCGGCCAGTAGCTAGCTAATTCAGCCGGATCCAAAGATGGTTGCTTCAAGAGAGGATGCACTACCGGCTCCTTGAGCACCCCAGGGAACCGTCCCTCAATGTCGGTTGAATGAGTCAGTTTTTATTAGTGGTAATAACTGTAGCAGTTTACAAAGAGCCTCACAGTCCTTTTTTGTCTTGCTTTAGAACAGGGGTCCCCAATGTGGTACCCATGGGTGTCACGGTGCCTGCTGACACCTTTTCTGGTGCCCACCAAGTGTTTTTAGAAAGTGGGCAGGGCCAGGTAGGGCTTTTGCCCAGCAAGGCTTTTGATTCACTATTGGAGATTTGATTGGCTGTGCAGATTGTTTTAAATCTTGCTTTGGCAGCAGCTGCCACCACAGCACAAGGAGATCTGCACCGTGTTACTGAACTTAAGCTGTGGCAATCATTTTGTGGCTGGCTCCACCTCCTGCGGCAGCTGTTTTGTGACCGCTATTGTGTTGCTGCACCTATTGTGCCATGTTAGAATTCCAGATGTGCCCGCAGGCTCAAAACGGTTGGGGACTCTTTCTTTAGGAACTTGCTTGGATTATAGACTGACTTGCCTTGTTGGAAAAAATAAGCAACAAAATATTCCAATAAGATGTAGGGGGGAAGAATTAGTAAAAAAAAATATTTTTCCATATTCAGCATTAAAGCCTTAAAGCCTGAAAATAAATAACCCTGTAAATAATTAAGAGATTAGATGCTGGAAAATTGACTAGCCCGTATATTATTAGCTATGTTTGGGAAGACAACTTCTTGAGGATTTCCTGAGACAGAAGTAATTCAGGTCAGGTTCCATTTCCTTGTTGTGGCTAACTGATGAGACTTTCTTCATCTCTTTAAATTGTATCCAGTATTTTCCTCCTTCTAAGTAGTCCTGATCCAGCAGAAGGGATTAATAGAATCTATCCTTCTGGATCTAGAATCATAGAATCTATAGTTTGTTTTGACAAGAATTGGTGATTCTGAATTTGTGTTATGACACTTGAGTCAGAAGCTGCAGTTCCATTACACACTAGTAGAGATGCTTTTCTCCCATAAAAGGAGTCTTCCCTGATGATGCAAGACATTTGTGTTTTGCTTTTGAGACAAGCTCCTTCTCCATTAGAGGATGGCACCTCTGCTAGTGGAACAGATGTGTGGGATTCATGTTACTACATAAATGTTTAAAACGTTCAAATAATAAGTGGTGATACTAGTATTAAAAACAGGTATTTCAAAAGTAATACTTTTGCTGGCAGAGTTTTGGAGCAATGGTGGTTAGGCCTTTATGCTTCTTATTGTACAATGCCTTCTTTTTCTTGCCCCCTCTTGCCTACTTTTCCCTGTTAGATATACCAGGTTTGATGTCCAGTTGAGAAAAGCTGTCTTTTATTTGTTTGAAGTATAAACTTCAAACACCTAAAGAGCTATACTTACAAATCATTTAAATATTTAATTTTATATTTTATATATTTGTTTTAAATATACCTACCTTTATTCCAAGCATCTTGATCCAAAGTCGGTAACAAGATAAAATCAATATGATAAAACAATAAATATTGAAACAACATACATAAAAATACGTTAAAGGTCACTCGAAATATACGATCCCATCTGCAGGGTATTCCCCGTTTCCCATTGTCAGGGTGCCCCCAAAGCTCTATGAAATAACATTATGTAGGCCCCGGTCACACAGCAAAGTTGCCGTGGGAGAGGCACGGATGGTGGGCGGATTATCCGGGCGCGATCACACCCCAACATCTGGGAAGTGGAGCGCACCCGTGGCTTACCGCCGACAATGCGCCTTAAAAAACTAGTACCTCCAAGGTACTAGTAAATGTTTGCCACGGGCTGCCTCTAGACGCCTGTGGTGTGATTGCACTGGTGCACGGCATTCCCCTCCGGTCCCTCGTTTATCCGCCGGCGCCGAGGGAAGGACCCGTGGTGTGCTGCCGGCACATCTGATTGCGTAATCGCGCATCAAACTGCGCCGGGGCAATTAGCCACGCCTTCCCCCCCCCGCGATATCCGGCCTGTTTGACCGGAACCGTAGTTTAATACTTTTGATTTAAATAGCTTGCTACTGCAGACAAACTACCATAGTACAATTACAAAGTGCTTTAAGTGGAAGGCTATAAAAGGGGGAGGCACCTTAGCACTACTATAAAATTATATGTGAAACTACAAGGGGTAAGTGAGCGGCTCTTCCTATGGTATTGCAGCAAAGGTGCAACATGGTATAGGCAGTTTTCCTACATGTATCACCCCCAGGCTTTGGTTCAGTTGCTCATGAGCTCTCGTAGCTGCCAGCTTTGTGGTTCAATGTTATTAATAAAAGCACCCAGGATGTGGGTCATTCACCAGCGATGACCACAGCCAGCCCGTGGTTGTTAAATATCCTATTTTTCTGTACTTTGTGAGTGCAGAGGTTAATATCAGAGGTAATTAGTTTGGCAGGTATTTAATACCCAATCAGCTTCTGTGAAGTTACAATTGGAAGTGACTGTGAACTGCAATTCTTATGTAAATCTTTGTAGGCAACTTCTTATGCAAATTCTTTATCTTAAGGCAGCACAATGACAGGTCTGTACCCCATGGAGGAGATGTTAATTGTGCCTGTTAATCAAAGAAAGGACAGAAATCTTTACTCTACCCGGCATCAGTACTTTGTTTGTATTTTCACAGCTGTGTTGCCCAACTTTTTTTCTTTTTAGCTGGTCCATTATTTTTGTGCTGTTTTAAAGTGGGAGATGACTGGGGAAAGCAAATGTGCTCTGTGGAGTAACAGTGGATGTGCATGTTTACTCAGAAGTCAGTAAGTCCCACTTTATTCTCAGATAAATGTGCATAGGATTAAAGCTTTAGAACCTGGCCTTTCTTTAGAAGAAAGGAATGGCTTTTAGTAGCTATCTTATTGTTAATCTGTGGTTGCCTTTATCATTTATCCTCTCAGGATAAAGTCACCAGGTAGGTTTGTTTTGTGTCTTGTTTTAACTCCAGGCCTTTCCAAGTTAATTTGTGGCTGTTGTAATAGCGTTGCTTTAGCATCTGTCAATTTATTTTACAAATTTATATATATATCTAAAATCTCACTGCAGTTCATTGGCCAGCAAACTCTTGAGAAGACAAGCATATTTTTCCAAGGTGTGACTTGTGGGTAAATGTATTATTGTCAGAGGAGTGATCCAGGTGGTCAGCCATGTTGGTATGAAGCAGTAGAACAAATTTAGAGTCCAGTGGCACCTTTAAGACCAACAAAGGTTTATTCAAGGTATGAGCTTTCGTGTGCAAGGCACACAGCATTTGAAAAAATGTGCCTTGCACCCAAAAGCTCATACCTTGAATAAACCTTTGTTGGTCTTAAAGGTGGCACTGGACTCTAACTTTGTCAAAGGAGTGGTTCACTTAGTTCTAGTAGATCTAAGAGAAGAAGAAGAGAAGAGATTGGATTTATACCCTGCCCTTCACAACCCAAATGTGTCTCAGAGCGGCTTACAAACTCCTTTCCCTTCCCCTCCCCACAACAGACAACCTGTGAGGTAGGTGGGGCTGAGAGAGCTCTTGACAGAAACTGCTCTTTTTCAAAAACAGCTCTTATCAGAACTATGGCTTGCCCAAAGTCATCCAGCCAGGTGCAAGTGGAGGAGTGGGGAATCACTTAACCACTACACCAAACTAGTATAGATAATACATTAATAGAAAAAAATGGACCCCTGGAAAAATTGATTACTGTGTGATTATGTGGTGAAATTTCTGTGTGTCTAGAACCCACTTAAGAAACAAGATAAAAACATGTTAGTGGCAACAATAATTTATCATGTTTAGAGAGTTTATGCATACATATAAATGCACTTAAATAATCCAAAAGATAGTGAACACCTTTTTATGCTGCATCTCCAGTCCAGAGAAAGTTAGTTCCACAGTCCAAATGAAACTAGTGGGATTTACGTTAATGGAAATTAACCATGGGAATTAAGCATAACTAACTTCCTCTAAATTCCAGGGTGGTAGCCATATTTGTTTGTTGCAGCAAAAATAGACAGGAATCTAATGATAATTTAGACTTGCACAAAAGCCGATTCTAGAATAAAATTGTATTAAAGTGCCACTGTTTTTTCTGGATTGGGTCTGTGTTAGACAAAGATGTTCAGTATACAGATGTTCAATATACAACGTCTATCTAGTTTATCAGCAGAAAGTTAAAACTTCATTAAAAGGCTGGGGTTAACACCAACTCAAATTTCTTTGAGCTATTTGCTAGCTAAACAAAAACATTACAGTGCTCTTAAAAATATAAGGTTTTCTTGTTAAACTATGGAATATGTTGATTCAATTTTGTAAAGCAGCAGGCTCTTAAACCCCAAATAATGATCTGTAGAACTGAAAGCTTGGGAAATGAAGGCTAATGAATGGCTTCTGAGAGCACCATCTGCATTTCTTTGGAGGTAAATGCAAGATTTGTACTTCAGAGAAGTGGATTTGCATGCCCTAATTATCTCCTGCTTTGAGCTAACATAGGAATCCCTGGTCTGAAATGGTAAATCAAGACAATAGTGAAAGTGCAAACAGACTGGGAATTCTTGAAAAAACAACATTGTCTCTATTTTTTTAAAAAACCCACTATTTGTTAATAGCTGCTGAAACAACATACACACATGCTGCTCACTAAGTGAACTGTTCAATGTTTTTAAGCATCTGAATGAAATTATGTGACTTTAATATTTTATAAGTTTAAGTTGAGTCTAAAGTAGGGTTGCCAAGTCAATATTTCTTACCGGCGGGGGAGCCTCGTGGGGTCCAGGAGCCGTCCATCGATGTGCGCGCACACACACCGCCAGCACGTCGCCGGAAGTGACGCATGATGTCGATCACGTTGAAGGCGTGGCCCCGATTGTCGAAGGGAAAACCATAGAGTTTTCCCTCCAACGATCGGGGCCACGCCCCAAACGTGATTGACGTGGTTGCGTCACCTCCGGTGACGCAGCCACGCTGTGCTTCGGGGGGCGGAGTTCCCCCCGGGGGCAATTCCGCGGTGGCGGGAATCTGGCCTCCGAAGCGGGGTTTACCTTCCCCCTGCCCCCACTTGGCAGCCCTAGTCTAAAGGCCAGGTTTACACTTCAGCTGTAGATAAGTGGAAAAACAAATAGAAAGATTGTAAATCATTGCAAATTAAAGATATTTAACACACGGACAAATTAAAGATATTATATAAATACGTCTTTTTTGGAAGTCTTTTCCTCTTTAACAGAAATGATACAATTCATGTTGGCACATTTTATTTGAATTCTTTTTTTGATTTTTTTTGTTTTCCTCTTCCTGTTCCCTTATCCCAAAATTCTCCATGTATGGAGCATGTCTAAAGATGTCACAACATAATGCAACAATGTAACAGTATGCACAGAATTGCAGTCTGTTGTAAATTCCCTGACCAGGGCTTATTTTCACTGTATTTGTTTCATTTGTTCATTTATTTAACATATTTATGTTCCCACCTTTCTCCCATGAACCTTAGGGCCCAAAATGGGTAATATCAATATAAAAAAGAATCTGATACAACAATAAAAATTAGAGACACTACTTCTACCTGGCCAGTATCTCAATTGAGTATAAGATTGTGGGGATCCTTTGATAAAGGTAAAAGGGCCCTCTGACCAGAAGATTAATTTCTCACTATTATTATTGATCATGATCAAGATGACAGTGGTGGCCTGCTCAGAAACAGTGCATGACAGAAGGAAATGGAAAGGAGAGAAAATGAATGAGAATATTTAAAGATGCAAAGTTTCAGGTGCTTCCACTTAAAATAGAACACATTTTGAATGCGTTAGGCCCCGGTCACACGGGAGATTTTGGCCCGGTAGAGGGACGGATTGGGGGCGCAGCAAACGGGCATGATCTCACTGCAACATCTGGGAAGCGGCATGCCCCTGTCCCCACACCTGGAAAACCCTCTGTAAAAAAGAACCTCCTACAGAGGAGGACTTACCTGGAGCACCGCAGCAAGCACGGCCGTGGGATCGCCGGCTTGCTCGTCCTCCGCAGCAATCCAGCCTCCCGGCCGAACTGCACACGCACACACATGCGCAGTTCGGCTGCCTCCCTCCCTCTTCAGTGGCTCCCCACCCCCGGCATCTGATCGTGCCGGGGAGGAAGTGTGCGGCGGCTCAGGGGATCAATGTGATCCTGCCGCCGCGTGTCTTTTTTGGTGCTGCTTTAAAAGGCCGCACTTTGCCCGTGTTTTTCCCCCCGTGTGGCAGGGGACTTAGTTTAATATCATTTGAGATGCTACAGGTAAAGAATACATTGTCAAGACAGCCTGACAGAGGGATTTTCATTTACTTAACAGTGCCCCACCTTTCTCCCCAAGGCGGATGCAGAGTGACTTACATTGTTCCCTCTTCTTCATTTTATCCTCACAACAACAACCCTGTGAGGTAGGTTAGGCTGAGTGTGTGCAATTGGCTCAAGCTCACGTAGTAAGCTTCCATGGCAGAGTGGAGATTTGAATTTGGACCTCCAAGATCCCATTCTGACACTCCGACTACTTCACCACACTGGCTGTCATAGGAATAGGATGGGACCAATGTTCCCTCTAAGCTGTGGAGTCTTGTGAGCAAAAACTCTACTTTGTGAGCTATGGGCATTAAAGTTGTGAGCAAGCAACTTGGCTGCTGCATAAATGAGTTTGCTCCGGAGCCCTCCTTCCTGAGCTAGGACAAAAATGTGTGAGCCGGAGGCTAAAAAACTGTGAGCTGGCTCTCACTAACTCAGCTTAGAGGGAACACTGGATGGGACACATGGACATCCCCCCCCTCTCACATGAAGAGTAGATAGTAGTATAGACATAATGCTCCCAGTTAGGATCTGACAAATAACTATGCGGGAGGAGCCATGGCTCAGTGGTAGAGCATCTAGTCTGCCTGCAGAAGGTCTCTGTTTCAGTCCCTGGCATCTCCAGTTAAAAGGATCAGATAGTAGGTGATGTGAAATACTTCTAACATGGGCCCTAGAGAGCTGCTGCCAGTCTGAGTAGGCAATGCTGACTTGGTCTGAGTCAGTGTAAGGCAGATTAATGTGTTTACTGAAGCCCTTTTGTTTGGTGGCTCCCAGTTATCAGTTTTTGTGCTGACAGAAATTTCCCATGGACGGGCTTTTAAGGAGACATTGTTCAAACAGCATATATGAAATTTCTCAGTTTTGGTCTTGATCGCTTCACTAACATTGCTGGAGTAAAGTTTTGAACTTGCAAGAGTTAATAGTCCTCTTCCCCCTTCCATGGAATAATGCTGACAATAATTAAGGCCCCCATGCTGTTTCCTTATCTTGTGGTATTTGCTTCCCTTATCAGTCATCTCTGGGTGCCTCTGGCCATAGCAATGCTCTTGTGTTCCACAGGAGCAATGCCATTGCTTATGATTGCTGGAATGGTTGGTCCCAACAAACAGAGGAGAGGAAACACAGAACACTGAGATTGTATTTCAGTGTTATAACAGTGGCAAAATGACTCTCTCTCTCTCTCCCTCCCCCCCTCCCCCCTGTTTATTTGCAATAGTAATCTTGTTCTCTTATGAGGCTTCTTTGAGAAAAAAATTAAAAGTTTATGCTGTTGTCTTTTTGGGAAGAAGATTGTCACATATATCCATGGCTGCACATTCTGGTTTGCTGAAAATAAGAAATAGTAAAAATGTTCTATTGATCTTGAAAAAGAAAAAGAAAAAAAAGAAGAAGAAAGAAAGAAATAATTAAATCAGGGGGGTGGGACAGGAAAGAAACAGAACTCTAGCAACTTCCCCAAAGTTTCTGTGGACCAGGCCAGGCCTTAAAGGGACAAGAAATGTCTTCCTTAACATTCTTATTCACAGCCTGTTCTTGATTTCTTTTATTTTTTAACGGTGTGTGTCTTCCTAGTTTGCCTTCCTAGAGGCAACATATCCACAGAGAGGCATGAACTGACCACACGGGTGGGAAGGGGAGGGCTGCGCCACAAAAGGAGGGCTGTGCAGCCTTCCAAACCGATGAGTCCTTTGCCAGTACATGAAGGATGCCAGAATGTATTCGTTTAAATACTCAGGAGCATATTCTGAGTTCATCCAAAATCTGGGGATACTCTTCCAGTGGCTATAAGGATTATTTTTTTTAAGTATCAAATACACATTTATTATTATGACTCATAAAGTGGATTCCCTGTGTGAGGACGAAGGTCCCAAAACAGGCCCAGCAGGAGGGTCAAAATGGACTGCTTGTGCAGTAGAAAAAGACCACTGGTTTCTCCCCAAAATTAAAAACAAAATCAGTGGAAGGCAAGAATTGTTCAGGCATATTCACTCCATCCTGTATCAGCACATTGGCAGCAGGCAGCAGCACGCAGGTTCCAGCACGTAGCTGGGGCTGGTAGTCACAGTGAGGCAAAGCAATCATTCTTCCCTGTAGCCTAGGGCCTAAAAGGGCAAGGCTTAGTGGAGGATACATATCCTCTCAGGATAATTTCCTTTCCATAGTATCTTTCCCAATCACAGTTTAAAGAGCCCCACATAGAGGACACACAAACCCCATTCCCTTACTGCAAGTAAATCACAAACAATGCTCCCTCTGAGCTGTAGAGTCTTGTGAGCAAAAATTCTACTTTGTAGGCTACCGGCATGAAAGTTGTGAGCGAGCGATCTGGCTACTGCATGAATTAGTTTACTCTGGAGCCATACTTCCTGAGCTCGGACATAAATGTGTGAGCCAGAGGCTAAAAAACTATGAGCTAGCTCACACTAACTCAGCTTAGAGGGAACACTGATCACAACTACACCTCTGTTCAAGCAGGACATGTTCCAGTTGAATTATGCAGTCCACTTACATTTTGTCTTTCGCGTCAACACATTCAAAGCTGTTTTCCCATATTTTAGATTATAAGACAAAAAAATCAATAAACAGCAGATATGGTCTCAGGCCATTGGGCGTCTCTTCAGGAGTTGTTGGTATGAATTCTCTGTCCCTGGGTATTTCTTCTAGCCTTCCCCTTAGATGGCATGGGTGTTTTGGTAGCCCCAGGGAGGGTGAGGCAGGGGGTTCTCTCAGACCTCTCTGTTTCACTAGAAAGAAGGAAATGTCAGTTCCTATAGAGCAAGTGAGATCCAAGTGCAGAAGCAGACTTCCATGCATATTTCAATTCATGGTTAATAAACTAGGGGTAAGTCGCATGATCATTCAAATAACGTGAGGGCACATTGTCATCTATCTGCACTGCATATTTTTCAGTGGAATACATTTAGATGATCATCTGATTTATAATGGCAGCCTCTTATTCAGCAACTGAGACATTTATGGAAGGTTGCTTCTGTGTGGCGCCCTTTAGTAGACTTTAGAAAAGTATGTGTGGGAATGGGTGAAAGGACAAAAGTTCCTCTCTCTTTTTTTTTTGCCCTGCCTCTCCTCTTCCTCCACCCTCAGTTTTTTCCAATGGGTACCACTAGTTTATCTGGTCCCTTTTGTTTGCAAACTTTCGAGAGTTGAATGTTGGATGGGAGCAGGTACTTGTTTGATCATTATATGCCTTATATTGTTGTTTTTTATTGGAGTCCTTTTTTGTTGTTCTGAACAAGTGGACTGAACAAACAAACAAAGGAAATCACTAATACGTGTTTCATGAAATCTCCCCCCCCCCAGGTTTTTGTCAAGCAGGCAAGGATTTGAGGTTAATATCCCTGTGTATGGAACAGATTGATATCCCACCAGGATTCCTTTTGGTAGGAGCCAAATCTCCAAATCTTCCTGAGCATATTCTTGTCTGTGCTGTTGACAAGAGGTTTTTGCCAGATGACCATGGGAAAAATGCACTTTTAGGTAAGTGGCTTGTATTATTCTTTATGCCATGATAATTTGTAATACCCAAGTATTGACTTTCCAAGGTCATATTCAGGTATGAATTTCTTATTATAGTATATTGAAATTCGTTTTGCAAACCCTTTTCTACAAAAATAGAGTTAGTGTCTAAGTTATCTCATATAGGGACTTGCAAAAATTTTAAATAGGTAGCTTCTTGCAGTCAGAATGCTCTGCCTCCTCATGTGCTGACCATTGGGCTTTTTGCTTGGAGGTGGAGAGACTCATATCTTGTTCACCAGAGGCTGTCAGTCTTGGTCCTGGACCTTGGATAAATAGAAGCACCTAAGAGAATCAAGTCTTAGTTGGTTCTCTCTGGCCCCAGTCACACGAGCGGGAAAATCCACACTGGAAGGGAGGCATTTTAGAGGTGGAGCTAAAAGAAGCATGGGAGCGCTATCTTACATTCCCCCGCAGCTCTGTCCTCAGGCTGTCGGCAGCCGATCACACCAGGGAGGCAACAGCGTAGTCCCAGCGAGGCAACACGGCAGTACTGCGTTACTGTGCACGTGCAGGTCGCAGACAGCTGCTGGATGCCATGGGCTACTGGCACGTCTCCAATCAGACGCCCGCCCATGCCGCGCATTTACTGGAAGCTATACTACCTTTTCCCCAGTGCCTTTTAAATCCGCTTCTTTGGGTCGACGGTACGGGTTGGAGATGGGTGCGCTACGCTTCCCAGATGTTGTGGTATGATCACGCCCATTTGATGCACCCTCACTCCATCCCTTTCATGGGGCAAATCCTCCGTGTGACCAGGATCTCTGTAGACTTAAATCAACAGGATTATCAGCCACAAGTCACTCTAGTAGAGTCAATTTGCAGCAGAAGAGTGGGAATCTGACCCAGGTCAATAGGAGAGACAGGTAGCTGGTTTGTTGGGTGCAGCAAAACAAAGGAAGGGCTGTGGTACAACTGAAGAAGGATGGCCACTGGAATGCAAGAAGGAATTCTCTTGTCAGGTTATGGAGACTGAAGAGATAAGATCTAGTAAGTTATGTAAAAAAGTTGGTATGCTGTTGGAGCCTGTAAATCACTTTTCTTCTAGACTCAGAGCATCCAGTTTTTAATTCCTTAAATGAAGCTATTATGATGGTACAAAGAGTATGGAATATGCATGTCTCTCATGTGTTAGAGAAGATTTTTCTCAATAATCACTGATATTCTTGAAGACTCTGCAGTTTACCATCAAATCACATGCTTTGGTTGCACAAAGTTGCAGTCTCCATTTAAAAGATATTGGATAGCAGGTGTTGGAAAAGGCATTTCTCTGCCTGAGACTCTTCACCAGTCAGAGCAGACAATACTGAAGTAGCTGGTGCTTTGAGTTCAGTATGGCAGTTTCATTTGTATGTATATATGATATGTTGTAGGTTCTCTTTGTACGATAGTGTAGTGGCTAGGGAGCAACATTTCAAATGTTGCTCGAATTTCAATTTTCTGTCTACTTCGGAGGTTACATAATGATTGGATAGCAAGCACGCCTGTGCTTAGTCCTACCCCTATAGTGCTGATCTTGTGAATATTACCATAAACCCAGCCTTCTCTGCTACTCTGGTAAAATATAAAAGGATCCTGGACATAGTGACTTCATGCAATTTCTTAGATATTCTATTTGTTCCTAGTTGTTCATCTAGAACATAAGAATTATAATCTAGTATAATCTAGTGTGTTTTTGTGAGCTGTGCGTGGCACAATAACAATTTAACTACTGGGGGCAATTCCAGACTTCATGTAGCAAACGTTACAGCAGTGTATCCCCCAAAGAAAATTAAATGTGGCCAGTTCATGTAAACAACCATGCAGGGTTGCTGAAAGCTAGCACAGGCCCCCATACCCTTTAAGTCCCCTCACACCAGAGTTGGCCCCCCTTGTGTTCCAGAGAACACATACACAATGCTTAATTAGAATAGTCATGCAGTTTATACCCCCCAGCTACCCTTGGTGCAGTTCCTGGAGCCCCAAGGCAACCAGAGCCACTGGAATTTTGTACCTATTGGCAGCTCTGCATCTGTGTACTTGTGCCTGAGCACCTTGACTACACCAGGGTTCATGACCCCTGCTGAGCTGACTCTGGAATCAGAAGCTTCTGAGGAGGCGCCTGAGGCTTGGCCTTGAGGAGAGCAGAAAACTCTGGGAGGCCCCTGCAGGGCAGATGCATCTGGCCCATCTTCTCCAGAACTTGTCCCTGATGAACCTGCAGTGATTTCTTCCAGAACTTTGAATCATAGAATGTTAGAGTTGGAAGGGACCTTGCACGTCATCCAGTCTAATCCCCTGCACTCTGCAGGAGCATAGCTGAAAGATAGCCCTACAACATACCCGAAAGATGGTCGTCCAAGCCTTCGCCTGAAAATGTCTAGTGAAGGAGCAACCATCACCTCCCGAGGCAGTCTGTTCCACTGCTCAACCACTCTTACAGTTAGGAAGTTTTTCCTGATATTAGGCGATATCGACTCCCTTGTATTTTCCACCCATTAGATCTAGTCTTGTAATCCAGAGCAAGAGAGAATAGATCTGCTCCATCTTCTACATGACAGCCCTTCAAATATTTGAAGACTGCAATCATGTCCCCTCTAAGCCTTCTCTTTCCCAGGCTAAACATACCCAACTCTTTCAGCCTTTCCTCATAAGTCTTGGATTCCAAGCCTCCCACCATCCTGGTCGCTCTCTTCTGGACACGCTCGAGCTTGTCAACATCCTTCCTAAAATGTGGTGCCCAAAACTGGACACAGTACTCCAGGTGAGGCCTGACCATAGCCGAATAGAGCGGTACTACCACCTCCCGTGATCTGGACACAGTGCTTCTGTTAATGCATCCTAAGATTGCATTAGCTTTCTTCGCAGTTACATCGCACTGCAGGCTCATGTTTAGCTTGTGATCAACCAGAACACCTAGATCCTTTTCACATGTGCTGCTGCAAAGCCAAGTCCCTCCCATTCTATATCTGTGCCTTTGATTTTTTGCCCTTGGAGAGCCAGCAGTGGGAGCTCTGCCAGAATTCCCCTCTGTTTCTTGGGTCCTGGGGCAATTTAGCACCAATCCAGGACTCAATCCACATGCCCACCAGAATCTGCCTTTATCTGGCAGGAGCAGTGGAGGCAGAGGGCTCATGCCAATATAGCCCAGCAAAGATGCAGTGTCAGGCTGGCAGCCCATGCTCCATCTCTTGGACCAGATCATGGTGGATGTAATCCTTTGCAGGATCCCGGTTCCAGTTAAGCTTGGCAAGATGAGTCCCAGGTGCTGCTTCCAGAGCAGGTGGACCTCTGCTGTTGTCTCAGCCTATGTAAGCTTTGGTTGAGAAGGGATGTTTGATGGATCAACTGGTCCACTAGATGCAAGTGTGTACTCCTGGTCCAGCTCCTTGTCTCCAGCTGCAGCTTTCTTCCTCTAGCTCCTTGCCTCCAGTCCCAGCTCCTATCAACACCCAAGCCTCCCTATCTAGGCCTGAGAGCAGCAGCAACACCTGAGGAGGCCTGACTGGCCCTGCCTGCGGAATACAAGACAGCATGTATGTGTGGATGCTGAATGAGGTGGACACATTATCTATATTATGATTTTTTTCTCAGCAAGCTATAAGCAGCAATTGTGATTCTCATGTAAAATGAGGACCTGTCCTGAGTTCCTTCTCTACTAGTATGTCCATTTTCTCCAATTGTCAGATGGCACTCCTTTTTAAAAGACAGAAGATTACTAAGGAAACTACATGAATACTTGTTTGAATAGTTGAGAAACATTCCACAGCCCCAGAATAGGAAAGAAAGCGGTTACATGAAGCTTGCTTTCTATATGTGTTTCAGTTATGTTCATGTAAAAGGGCAAGTTCTACAAATGTGGCTAGTCTCATTTTCAGAATTGCATTCCTGTCACTGCAAATCTCCATGCATCAGGTTGTTTGAGGGTGGTTTGGTATTCCCACAGTGTAGCATTTCCATCTTGCATGTGCCTTTTGTTTGCTTTGTGCTAGAGTTCTAGTTGTTTTTAGGTGACAGACTTCATGTCCCAAGTTTTGAAGGAGAGGGGCCTGTTTCCAGATTTGGACTGCATGTGCACCAAACAGATCAGCAATAGTGCTTTGCCTCTCAGTGATATTAAAGTATCTTTGTATAAAATATATTCAAATCTAGGTAGGTTGTAATGGGATTCTACAATCCATGATACCATTGTTTTCTGGCCTGTGCATTATTAAAAATTCAGAAACTTATACTTCATTTTCTAGCCCTATTGGTTTGAAATTAACTGTGGTGGCAAAAATTCCCATGCAACAGGAATCACATTTTTTTTAAGTGTTGCAAATTATTCACTGGCTATGATTCATCGCATTTCAAGACAACCTTTTCATGCCTGAGTGTGTACAAATATAAGATGTAGAATAATTTTATCTTGACAATTGCACATAGTTGACCTCTGCCTGTTATCTAAGTAAACTGGGACGCTACAACTCATAAGGCATTTTCAGTGTAGCTGTTGATGGTGAAGAAGTTGCCTAATCATGTTTTATAGTCACTAAAGGAATATGTTGAGAAGATGCCTTTTGTTACTCCTCACTCACTGGGTGTCATTTGCCTTCTGCAAAACTCTCTTTGAAATCAGCAGGCAAGGATAATATATAGCCCTGACTATAACTAGTGAAGCCTAATCAACAATGTAATTTAGGTCACCTTGCAAAACTAGTTTGACCTGCTGACCTTTCTTCTAAAGTCTTTTATGTTTAGAAGAGATTACAGTACTCTTTAGCATGATGAGCTTTCAACTTCTGTTTCAATGGGACTAAGTGCTTTGCTTCAAATATTTACTTATTTATGTCCTAGCAGAATGTCCCCACAGACCCCCTTCAAGGGGGCAAAAGTCTGCCGTGACAACATAGATTACTTCTTACATCAAGGAGTTCTATAGGCCAGACAGGATATTTATTCCCTCCTCCCTCCCATTCTGTATGACTAGTTTAAATCCCTTTTTCCACATAAAAGCAAACAAGAGAAAACTGAAAATGTGATACAGACTAAGATGGTATTATCAGTACACGGAAGAATGTTTGGTTCCAGGAATAAAACCCTGGCAAAGGAAGATGGGTTTGTGAAAGGATGTTGAGGATGTTAATAGAACTGTTCAGCACTAGTTCTTTTGCAGGGTTTGATGGTTTGCTTCCCTCTTGAGATGCTGATGTAAAAGATATACGGATCAATAGAACCATGACCAGTAATTCTGAGGAATGGTGATAGATGTCCATGGCTTGTTCCATTCTTCCTGCTAACTGTATGCAATTGAGATGCATATTAATAAATATATAGTACAGTAGGCACTAAGTGGCTAACTGGTGCATCCAGTTAAAAACCAACAACACAAAATTAGCCAGGAACAATAAAATAGCCTGTTTTGCAGCATGCTTTGACAAATGGAATGTATTTTTTCCCCCTCACAGGTTTTTCTGGAAACTGTATAGGCTGTGGAGAAAAAGGATTTCGATATTTCACTGAATTTTCCAACCACATTAACCTGAAGCTTACCACTCAGCCAAAGAAGCAGAAGCACTTAAAGTACTACCTAATAAGAAGCGCCCAAGGTGTGCTGTCAAAGGGACCTCTAATATGCTGGAAAGGTAACAAATGCCTTGTTTGATAGACCTATGCCTGAATGTTAGGGAGCATTAAATAGAGTTTCTTAAGCTTAAAATTAAGATAGGCTTCAAAACAATTTATCTTAATTTTGATTATTATTTTTTTTAAAATTGGGGATTCTTTGTTATGGTATTTTGAGTTCTTCATCTGTGTACAAGAGTCTTTGGTTTGAGTGTCTTTGGTCATGAGTTCAAGGCGTGTATCAGCCACCAGAAAAGCATTCCTTACACTCAACAGAGAGTTGTGACTAACCCCAGCTCTGTGACAGGTATGACTGCATGGTGTACAAATTTGCAAACAGGTATTTGTCCCATGTGTATTTTTAGGTATATACATAAATCACATTCAAAGAGACCTTGAAGGCTTTTGCTGTTTGAGATCCCTGCATGAGCTGCTTCCTTCTTCATACATTTCACTGAACAGTAGAGACGTTGAGTGAATTAGTAAATAAGTCATAATAGTAAATGAGTAAATTTATTAGATATTAAACTGAACTGTAAGTCAGTGGGGCTTAGAGGAACAAACTCAAGTAAGTCACAACATGCAACTGCAGGCAAGCAGGTTTACTGGAGTTTGTTTTCTGCCCACAAGTCTAGATTCTAAAACAGGGTTTAATCCAGTCTTCCGCTATCATCTTAGAGAACTTGGGCCATTTAAAATTGCTATGAGGGGTGATCATGATCAGGACTGCAGCACTGCAGGATGAGGTACTCTTATCCCACACCAGTACTTTTTCAAATGCTGAAAAGGCTCTGGTCCAGCTATGCTCTAGGCCCAGTCAGGATCAGGCCCTCACAGCATTTTGAAATGGCCCAAATTCAGCTTTGAATGTCAGCGGTGTCCACAGGTCAGACCCACGGATGCCATAATAGTTCAGCCCATAGGAACTCTGATTCCTACGCACAAACTAATTATGGTAAATCCACCTGCCTGCCTTTATATGTCAAGGGTAATGGGAGTTAATTTGAAACCCAGATTTCTTCATTGCTTGATATCTCCACTGCTGAAGTTTAAAATAGCGTATACTGTAGTACCAAATATATAATGGGATGGATCCTATCCCTATTATACCACTCCACTTAGCAAAGTTTGGCCCTGTTCATACAAGCCGTTTGGGCCGGGAGAAGGGCGGATCGGGGCCGGAGCAAACGGGCGCGATCCCACAGCAACATCTGGGGAACGTCGTGCTACCGTCTCCGATCCGTCCCATCCCGCCCATGAAGCGCACCAAAAAAGAACCACCTACCTGGGTGGTTCTTTCGAATGGGCCGCGGCAAGTGCGGCCGTGGGATCGCTGGCGCGTCCTTGCGCCGGCGCATCACTGGCTCCTGGCCGAACTGCGCATGTGTGAGCATGTGCAGTTCGCCAGCCTCCCCTTCCCACTGTCGCTTTCTCCCCGGCATCTGATCGTGCCGGGGAGCGACAGCGCCACGGCTCGGGGTATCCGTGAGATCCCGCCGCGCCGTCTCAACTTTGATGCGGCTCAGATTAGCCGCAGTTTGACCATCCTTTTCCCTGCCGTGTGGCAGGGGCCTTTATTTATTAAAATATTTATACTCCACATTTGGCTCAGGTTTGAAGCCTTCTTCCAACTTGGGTGGCTCATTTGTTGGCTGAAGAGCCACTTGTTGGAAGGAAGGCTTCTTAGGTTGGAGGAAGGTAGTGTACTTGGAGGATGGCTGGATCCATCCTTGTATATACAGTTATTTGTATTACACTAAATTTGATTGATTGATAGATATAGCTATAAAAGGGACTTTGTTAATGACTGTGAATATAAAATCCGTTGGTATGCAGATAATGTTGCCTTCATATCTAATCCTGAAAACTTTTTTCATACTAATTCAGATAGAGATTAATAAATACAGTAAGGTTTCAGGGTGCTAAATAAATACAGGTATATCTGATATCAATTATACTAAATTAAGAAAAGAATGGAAATGTTCAAAATATCTAATTTAAATTGAATATCTAAACCCTGGAAATGTCTAGGTATACATATTACACCAAATTTTAAGGTTTTGATTAAAATCAACCGCTTTCCTCTCATGAAAAAGAAAATCAGAGACCTCAGAGGATCGTACAAACTATATTTTTCATAGTTTGGCAGAGCTGTTGTTAAATGTTTGAGTCTTCCTTAAATGAATTTTCTTTTGCAAACCACCCCATTTCTTGTACTTGATTAAATTCTTGAACAATGGGAATCTTTCTTTAATACTATATTTGCCATCAGGATAATCCTAATTTGTAATAAAAATATTTTTACAAATAGAACTAAGGGAAAAGGAGGTTTGGGGGCTCCTAGTTGATACTTTGTAATGAATCATTCCACAGTAGAAATAAATCCAATGTGCACTGGTACAATATAGAAAAGTTCAAACTGCAAAGTATTCTGTTCGGTGAATTATCTAAATAGCTCAGTAATTACACTGGTAATCCATTTACATTGCTGTATTCAAAATTTGGCATAAATGGGCCAAAGTTGCCCTTTACAGATTATGAGATGCATTCTCATTTTAAACTTCACAATATTAATTTAAACAGGAGAATGTAGTTCAATAGAAGGGTCTTTACCTTTAATAATATATTTTAACAAGAAGTCTTTAAACCAGTTTAGTCAGTCAGAACATATACTGGTATAAATATCTACATGTAATACCTGTTGGCAAAGGTGTCATAAAATTGATGCCATGGTTCATGTATGGTGGATTTGTCCCTCAGTTCAAACATTTTTGACCCAAACAGATATAGGCATTTTTTCTGCAACTTGATTTCCTTTCTTACTTTCTATTGAGTAAAACTCTCATAGTTCTAGAATACCAAATCAATTTAAGATTTTACTGTTCTAAGAAAGATGATATTATAAACAGTGAAATTACAAATATATGTAAGAATTAGATTTATCCCTCTGTTACAGTCAAGGAATCTATCAGTATTATGATTCTCATTTGGTAACCTATCTTCTTTTCTTTCTTTTTCTTATTCCCCTTGTTTATTTGTATCAAATTATGTTGTGGTTTATTATACATTACCTTTTTTGTCAATGTTCTGACCCTTGTTGACTGCATACTTTATGTGTACATTAAAAAAATCCTGTAAATAAGAGTTGTTATTTGATAAGAACTCACATGAAACTGCCATAACAGAACATTGGTCTTGTCTGCTCAGACTGGCAGCAGCTCTCCAGGGTCTTAGGTAGCAACTTTTCATATAATATACTACCTGATCCTTTTAAAACTAGAGATGGAGGTCTAAAGCTGGGACTATCTACATGCCAAGCAGATTTTCTCCCACTGAGCCATAGCTAGAGATGTAAAATCTGTAGAAATTTTGAATCCACGGGAAAAGAATGAAGTTTTTCCATTCCCCTACCCCCCTAAAAAGAACAGAAGATGGAAAAATGGAAACAAATGCAATAATTACTTAATTATTAAACATGTTATTGATTGAACAACATAAAATGCATCACTTATAATTTAGGCAGCGTATAGAATTGTACAATTTGGCATAGTCATGGAATTTGAAAGCATACGTATCTTCATTTTTTGGAAAAAACTGAAAGTATACCCAGTACTTGAGAAGGAGTTGTAAACTGCTTTTTTTTGCTGAACCCTATGCCATCATAGCACATGTATCTTTAATTTTTGTCAATTTGATAATAAACAAAATAAATAATATTATTTGAACAGAAACTTTCTCATAGAGTCACAATAGGTAAGACTCCCAGTGTGTCTGGATATTAAATTAAACTTTTTAACATTGAAAACCCTGGACTCTTTAATAATGTATTATCAGTAAACACATAGCATATGAATTATTTAAATATAGTTATTTACATGTAAACAAAAAATCTTGAAAATACTGTATATGTCTACAGTAAGAGTATTTTTTCAATGCTCCCAAAATTTTCCCCAATTTTTCATTAGAAAATTGAGAAAATCCTCAGACTTTTTCATGCTTTCCATTTGGAATAAGTGAAATGTTTTATATATGAAGTTTTTTCCCCAGTGCTCCCCCAAATTTTCCAGCCTTTTCATTGGAAACTTTTTCATGCTAGATATCTTTAGTATGAAAATCCTTGTTTTAAAATCCATTTTATTCATTCTGAAAGAGAAAACATTTCATAGGAGTCTCTTTTAAGTGGTCCTCCAAATTTCCCAAGTTTTCTATTGGAAAAACCGAGAACAAGGCCGTTCCTTTTCCCCCTGAGCCCTCTCATCTCTAGCCGAAGCCCTTCCACATGACATCTGAATGCAGCCATCGAGGAAGATCAAGCTGCAGAGAATCTGAGATTATATTTGTATCCCATGAGCTAAGCGTGAGGCAGGGAAGCAATTGCTGATGAGCATGTTTGAATTATGGTACTAAAATTTACTAAGAGATTACTTTCAACCTGTCCATCTTGTACATCTTCCATATATATGATATGACATTAGAGGGAACCAGCAATTTGGGATGCATTGTGGCTGTCTGAAAGTACTCCCCTCATTTTACGGCTGCTTATAAAAGGCTTTCATTGCATCAGCTCTTGAACAGGCACTATGAAATGGCATAACATTCTTTAACAGTATGTGCAGTTATGGGATTTGGCTCATAACACACACTTTTTTGAGTGGCTCATGTGATATAGCTGAAGTATTGCAAGGATGCAAAATCTAATCCCATTCATATGGATGGGATTGTGTTTAGTGTTGCCGCCCACTACCCTCCTGTATGTGATTTGTGCAAAAGCTTGTACATTATAGCAGCATCTATGCACTGCCTGGTGTTGTTTCAGTGGTGTAGTATCCAGGTTAGGGTTGCCAGGTTTGGGTGGGGAATTACCTGGAGATTTTGGGGGTAGAGCCTGAGGAAGATAGGGTTTTGGGAGGGGGGGAACTTCAGCATGGTACAATGCTATAGGGTCCACCTTCCAAAGCAGCCATTTTCTCCAGGGGAGCTGATTTCTGTTGCCTGGAGAAGGACTGTAGTAGTGGGAGATCTCCATCTGGAGGTTGGCAACCCTAAGTATCCTGGCTATTTTGGTGCAGGGATCTTCGCTTTTAATCTTACTGACTTTTTGCTTTTGTGCAAAGGATTATAGGATAGTACTGCTAATGGTATTAAATTGTTTTTCTGTGAAGCCCTTCCTTGATGTCCTGTCAAAATGCAGTATCATATTTGCGACACTAAATATAAAGGAAACTATAATTTTTCAATTACAAATTTCCAAGTATATGATTTTTGACTGAACTTGCTATATAATTGTTTCCCCCAAATATGCTGCACTGTCCTTTTTATTGTTTGTGTGTTTAACAACTGTTGTTCTGAATTGTCTCTCTGTAACTCTGGCTGCCTTAATATGTACTGTAGCTACTTCACTTGCAGAATGTAGAAGCAGGCAATCATCTGCTGTTAGCCATTCTGCTAAACCTAATCCTTCAGCATCTCCATCCACGACCCCTGAGAGTGGAGCAGCCAATGGATACAAGACAGGGTTCACTCAGACAGGTAGGAGCTGAAAGTGCATTGTGTCCTAGAGCTGAGGAAAGTAGTGACTATGCCACAGCTTAAGCCTCATGGCGAGGTATATGATGGGATGAGGTGAGGTGGTGGTCTTGGGTGGCTGATGTTGGGGGACGGCAGCCTGTGAAAATACCTTGCCATCACCCCTGTTGTCATAATGGCTATCACTTTTTCTTTGCCACCCTCCACTCAGCTGCTAGAACAGCTAAGATATCTTTAAAGACTGTATGGCAAGCTGTAAAAACCCCACTGGGGATGTATTTCAAGATGGAGGAAAGGAATATTAGTTGGTCCAGCTGCTGCATAGGGGTGGGAACAGTAGGCAGATAGTGAGGGGCAGCAAGAAGCAGATGGTGGTAGTGGGGGTGGCAGGTGGGGACAGTGGCCTCTGTTGGCAGCTCTTATTGAGCCCTTGTTTATGTGCCTTAGAGTTGTTGACAATTAAAGGGTCGACCTACAAAGCATGGCAGTTGCCCAATATATGTTCATTCTTGTGTTTCTTAGGACAAAACCTGCATGTGCCCCACTAAAATGAATCAAAGTTGCTTAGCAACAGTGTTCGGAGAAGTGTAGCTTATGCGTTTTGTGCAGTTTCCTTACAGGCCAAAGGATTGGGGAAGTCCTTCAGTCATATGGTTAAAAGAAACTGAAATTTGCATATATAGCCAACAGAAAATTTCTCTTGAAAACCATAGGTTTATTTTGGGTATTCAATTATTTGATAACTGTATAGGTTTGTTTACATCTGTGTTGCTGTATAAAGGCAAGCAAGATGCATAGAGTTGATGTACATATGTTTTTAAATATGGCTAAGAAATTGTGAGTTAATGGGGTTGTATGTAAGCAAAATTCTTGTAAGTAAAATTTCCTTCCCCATCTTTACTATGCCTAAATTGGTAGCAGCTTTGTTATCCACACTGGATTGGATTGGAAACAACAAACTCTAATGGATTGGGTAAACTGAAATATGTGTTCTTGCAATATTTGTGATACCACTATGTGTATGTGATACACTGTAGTACCTATCACTGAATCATCTGTATAGGAACATAGCTCCTTTCAAGCTGAATAAAATTCATCAGTGGCCGGAATCTTGATAAAGTATTATTTACTTGCTTACTTATCCACCAATGTAAGCTGGTCAAATAAAAGTTATCACTATTTAATTCTATAGCTCCTTCTGTGGACCCATCTTGCCAAATATGAACAGATGACCATACCAAGAACTTAACTGGTTATATTTTAAAAGGCTTACATTGGAATTATGCCTGCTCTGTTGCTGATCATCAGCAGGAGATCAATATCAAATAAACCTGTACTAATATTTCATTTACCCTTCTAAACTGGATTACAAATGTTTCAGCACAATTGCATTTTTGTTTTTATGAAATCATGGTCTTGAGATTTTTTTGGTATGGAAATATATAGTTTATCTGAAATAACAAAGGATCTATATTTTTATGTCTTGGGTGGTGCCAACTAAATTAATAAATCTACCTTCTGTGCTCTGCTTTTTTCTTTTCACTGTGTGCATTGTCGCATCACAACTGCCAGTCCCCTTTTTAACTCCTGCTATCCTATTCCAATGAAAATATTATCAAATTGGCTGCTTTCAGACATCATGAGCGAACTCCAGTTTGTTTGTGACTAGAATGGGCCTAGTTCATTTTCAGGCTCACATGTTCCCTTCCTTCACCTCTTTTCTTCATACCAAAGTCAAGACGAAAGATTTTCTGGTTTGAAATGAACCAGAGTTTGCCGTGACATTCAAATGGAGGTATTTCCCAACCCAGAGTTGGCAACCCTTCCTAAACACCTGTCTCCTTGCAAATACCTTCTAAAATCTTTACATATGTATCTTAAATCTGTAGGTGATTCATTTTGTGGATTTTAGTACGCACAGAGCAAGACTGTTGCCTGGCCATAGCTTTTTCGACATTGGCTTTGATTCCAGTGACTGTATAATTCTTTAATCTCTCTACTTTCTCTTCCTCGTGTTCTCTGTAGATATTAGTGCATGAAAAACAGATGCCATCAAACTACTATAGTTGCTAAAACCATAGGGTAGAACTTTGCCATTCTCTGCTTAGCGTGGGAAGGTAACACGATGCAGTCCAGTTTACCAAGACTCAGGCCCGTAGCCAGGATTTCCTTTTTTTGGGGGGGCATTTAAATTTCTTAGGAGGCACCAAGTGGATTAAATTAGTTAAAGCTTCCCCAGCTTGGACCCCTCCCCCCTGCCGACTCACTCATTTACTAATTTCAAAGGGAAGCTTCCCAACGCGCCCCTAGCTGGATGGGGTTAGGTCTTCCTACGGCTCTCTTGGCCGGTGCTCCACCAGCAGGCAGGCAGGGCGGACACCTTCCCCAGAGACGGAGGGTGGCTGAAATCCGGCAGGCATGCTGGAAAAGCAGGCGGTGTCTCCTCTCCTGCGGCGGCTGCTCTTTCTTTTTTCTCCGGGTCAGTCGGCTGCAAGCCCAGCCTCCCATACCAGCATGCAGTGCACCAACTGCCCACTGCTCTCCCGTTTACAGGGGCCGGGTAGGAAAGGCAGGCAGGCGGCAAGGCAAGGCGGTGGAGGAACACGCCAGTGTGCTCGCCCACTCAGCCAGCCGCCAGCCAGCCAAGGCGAGTGCAGTTGCCACCAGCTCAGGACCCTCCCTCCCCAACCACCAGCCCGGCATGGAGCCAGTAGGGCTGCTGACAGGCAGAGAAGTCGCTTTGAACAAACCTCACTTGGGGAAGGGGCGGTGGCAGCCGGGGGGGAGTACTCCGGAAGGCCCAGAGTGTTGAGGGCCCTGGGATGCAGGGAAACTCGGGGGGGCTTGGAAAGAAGTTGGGGGGCTGGGCCCCAAAATGCCACAGTGTAACTATGGACCCGCCAAGACTCCTTACTGCCCTTGTGTATTGACTCACTTATATACCAGTTGTTCTGAGGGAGGGGAAAAGGAGAAAGAGAGACTGCTTTCCAGAAGAGTAAATGTAACATACTTCCTTGTAGCTTGGATGTTTTATATCTCTCAGTGTTTTGGCAAAGGTTCTCGTGTGCAGTTGCCAACGATTATTCCTGCTGACAAATACTTCCTTTTTCCATAGCCCTCTGCTTGTTCCCTCATGTGTTGTGTTTTGTTTTAAATCTCCAGTGTCTATCAGGTTTGCAGGTCTTTTAATAATATCTTTTACCTTTGCTTTTAGTCCCCCCCCCTTGCTGGCTAGTTTCACTGGTGTAGGTTGAAATGATCATGCCCCTGTTTGCTTTTCTCAGATTAATGTATCCAGTGAAATCCAGTTTGCTTTGTTTGCAAGGAAAAGTTCATTGTTAGGTTACAAAAATTTGAAAATATTAGGATATCAACAGCCTAAGGGGAAGATTAATCTAATGTGAAATATAATTTTTACAGACAAAAAAGTCATTCATATTGGCCTCAGAAAATAAGAGTCTACCAGGGCACGGCAATAGTTTGCATTAACATTGGATTCTCTTCCAAAACAGTCCTAATTGTCTTATAAATTATGTGTGTAAAGTAAGCCATTTATCATACATTTCATTATCTTGCATAACTCATTCTTCTTCTACTTACAAGGAAGTGCACTGAAAACCATTCTTGGGAAAACCGTGTTGCCAAGCCTTCTGCCTCTGACTTTCATGGTCTGCTTCCTTCCACACACTTTCCAGTCTTGCCTTCTCGGTCTTAATTGCTAAGATTCCTAAGATGCTGATTTCTGTGCTGTCACCACTGGAAAATCTGAGTGCTCTGCTAAAGTCTACCTGCAATCTGTAAGGGTGATTTTCTAGGCCATAATTGTTGACTAAGCATTCTTGAAGATCCCATCACACTGGAGTGCATCAGGGCCACAGAGAAAGAGGCCTGGGGGACCAGGACAGGCACAAGTTAAGAGAGTGTTACTAATGTGGGCATAAAAGGAGGAAACCACACAGCAAGATGAATTACTTCAGGGGCTTGCGATCCAGAGAAGGCAGTGGGGAGCCACTTGGAAGATTTCCCAGTCCAGCATAACAGTCTTGGTGATTCTGAGCCTGGTGACTTCAGGTAGCTTCAATGCACTGAGATAGCAGGGCAGTAAGGACAGTAAGGACAAACAAGACAAGGACAATGGAATACCTTTTCTTGGGGAACCATGATAGCATTGACAAGAAGGAAAGACACCTATTCTGGTGAAGCATTATAGATTAGTGGAACACTTTCTTCATTATAGTGAGAACTTGGATGAGCTAAGCCCTAGCAAATACTAATTAAAATCTTGTGTATTTTCCTGATTCAGGTTGGCTTTCTCTCCCATTGAACTGCCTCACATTCATGTTCCAGCTCAGATTTCTGAGCTTGCATGGCATGAATGGAGAATTCAGACAGTCTTCTCTTCCCTGACTATGATATAAGTTTTGCCATGTATGGCTGGAGATATTTTTAAAAGAGAGTTGAAAAAAGTTTGATATGTACATGCTCTGTATGTTGTCTCTATTCCAGCAGGGTTTGCAGACTTCTGAAAAAAACTACTAGAATTTGCAAAACATGTTTACTAGAATCAGTAACTGAAAAAGTTTACATATAATGGATAATGATGCCTCTCTCATACCACATGACACTCTGAAAACAATAGCACCTTGTCTCTAATTTTGGGCAGTTTACCCATTACTTAATCTCTCTCTCTGTCTCTCTCTCTGTATTGAGGATGTTAATATTTAGCCACCTTTTTGTCCAAATGGATAGTGTATGCTATGGTCAAGTATGACAACAGAGCTGTGTATTGCATTGTTGTTCTGATCTTAGCTTTCACATTATCTTTATGCCATTGGAACATTCATTTGCTGCTCTCTGCTATATTTTACCTTTGTGCAAAATCAGCAGTATACCTATTTACCTGAAAATATGAAGCCACCTGCCCACAAGTAGTCCTGTTCAAGTAAACCGAAGTACTTGTCCATAAGTTCTAAAATTTAAGACACAATTAAAATAAGTGTTAAATAATGTGAATAGAAAGCCTTCAATGTGGGAAATGCATTACTAATGATAAGTATAATTATAAGAACCTAGTGTAAATTCTTGGATTTAATACTTCTAAAGGAACTTATTTGGATGTTTTAGGAGAATTCAAAGATTAACATAGATTTTGTCAAGTAGTTACAACAATCTCTTTGACAGACTCCTCAATATTCAGTCCAGCACAATCTTCCTCTGCTGTTAATTTAAGTGGAACACGAGATTTGTCAAGGGATAAGAACATAGTGAAACCAATTGCTTTGCCTGTGCAACCTGTAGGAAAGACATTTGCAACAGGTAACATGTTATCTTCCCAAGGGTTGTTATCTGACAGGGGAGAAAAAGTGGACCATTTCCATAGTTCCAAGTGTGGGAGGATCAGATCCTCCTGCTGGAGAGTGGTTCATAGCCCTTGGTACAGTCCATTAAGTCATGTTCCTGGCCAACATTCAGTAACATGAATGATTATTGCATCTCCTCCTGAACCTAGAATGTTTTCCATATCCAAATTGAAATCTCAATGTATTATTTATTTATATACTTATAACGACATTTCAGTTTCAAAAACATTCATGATGGTTTTGTCTAGGTGTTTAATATAGTCCTTAGGAAAACAATGCCTAAGATGTTAAGTCTTTGATTATGGATAGAATTTACACTATCCAAGCTAAAATATTACATAAAACTCCAGTTCATGAAGACTAAATGTTTTAAATAAGAAGGCAAAAAAATGGGGGAGAAATTCCTTTTTAAAGGCAGTCAACAGATTAAATAACATTGAGTGACACTTGTACCTTCTAAATAAACTGATCAGCTGTGTGAAATACATATGTATATTAGCCAGATCTCAGTGTAAGTTCCCTTTTCTAGATGTGGAAGGAACCATAAAGTAACTTAATACTGAATAAACAGAAGCAGCTAGTTATTGTTAGACAGAATGACCATCTTTTATATGTTCGTCTTTGCTACCTACATCTGACACAAAATGAACTGAGGGTCCCATGGTTTACAATTTACTCTCATTAGGTCATTAGGTTGTATCTAACCAACAGTGAGCAGAACTTTGGTCACAGAATGGTACTTTGCCGTCTGCCAGTGCAACCCATTCTACCTTTCAAACAACTGTCTGCTCCTCTCAAACCTCTGTCTCTGGGTTCAGAGGACCCCCAGGAGTAGGTCTGGCCAGGATGTGGGGGGTTTGCAGTGACAGGATAGAATCACCCCAAGCCACTCTCTCACTTCTCCTTTTCTGAGAGGGAAGTGCCTTTCTGCCAGAAGATTACAATTACAGATTACAGTTGGCTTCCCCATTCAATAAATACTTTTAAAATCTGAAGCCCTACTTTTTTATTCATTGTAGATGCATTTTTCATCTCCTGTCCATTTCTTTTAAAAAAAGGAGAAAGGAATTTCCTTACAATCTGATTTTTTAAAAATGTTTAGGTTAGCCTGAAAGTACCCTTTATTTTGTTTTGTGCTATCAAAATGGAATTCCTCTATAACACTGAGATACATGGAATTTAAATTTAATTTTGTAAACATTGTCTTGCCTTATTGTAGCCTTCTGGGATTCTGTAATACAGTTGTTCATTTCCAAACAGTCACCTAAAGGGAACTCTGTATTTGGTTTCCTTCAGGTCCACTCCCTCTGCGTCCTGGTGATGTTGGTAGTGGAAACAACAACGGAGGACGAACTAGTGTCATGAACTCTACAGTCTCTCGTCCAGTTCCTCACTCAATGTCTCCTGGCCCTAGCGGCATGTCTGGAGAACAAGGTGAAAAGAGCCTTTGCATGTGTCACCTCTAAAAATTTCAGTCCAGTTTTTCTGATTTAAAATTTTTAGAGCTTTGAATTAACCAGAATGCTGTATCAGAGTGATTTCATCTGTGGGGTGAATAATATCTGGGTAATCAAAATTCTAGTCTGAGTGCATGCTGATAACAGAAATGTTTCTTGTTCCCTGATTAATATGAGTCCATGATATATATGATTTTTCCTACTAGTCTGTCAAAAATATAAAGTCAGGTCAGTGGAAGATTTGTCTATGGTGTAATTCTGCTGGAATGTATTTTTCTACCTTTACAATATCTGGGGATTAAGATATACATGCTATAAAAGGTGCTATAAAAGGAGATATTTTTCTGTCAGGACTAAAGTATAGAACAGGGCTATATAATAAAAGGACGAGAGGCCTAGTTGTTTGTCTATGGGTTTTCATTGAGCCCTACAGCATATTCCATACAAATTAATATAACTATTTCAGAACTATTCTGTATATGTAATGGGTACTTGTGTGTTTTGATGGCTTTAATGCATCTTCCGGAGACCTCCAGTGATAGAATAAATCTATATCAATATGTACATGACTGGATCTGAGAGGTAGTTAATACCTCCTTGAGAGAAGGAGTGGTGGTAACCCCAGCACAGGCTGTGCTGCGTCCACTACTAAAGAAACCTGGACCCAGGATATTTGAATAATTATCGACCAGTTTCAAGTGTTCAGTTCTTGAGCAAGGGTCTTGAATGGGTGGTGGCTGCACAACTCCAGGTATCAAGATTGTTTGGAACTTTTCCATTCAGGCCTGGATATGGGACTCAGCCTTGGCCATCCTGTTAATAGGAGATATAAGGAATGCAACTCTGCTAATTCTTCTGGGCTTCTCACCAGGTTTTGATACCATTTATCATGGTATCCTTCTGGGTCACCTTTCAGAGTTGGGACTGGGAGATACCCTTTTACAGTGCTTCCAGTCTCGCCTGAAAGGTAAATTTCAGAAAGTGATGTTGAGGGACTGCTGCTTGGCCCCTTGGCTTCTGGTATGTGGTGTCCTGAAAGCCTCCATCTTGTCCCCCAATCTTTTCAATATGTACATGAAACTGCTGGGTGAAGTCATCCAGAGATTTGGGCTTGGCTGTTACCAATATGCTAATAGCACTCAGCTCTATCTTGCACTTCCAGAGGATCCCAGAGAGCCTGCAGAAATCTGAACCAGTGCCTGGATACAGTTTTTTTTGGGGGGATACAGGCTAATAAATACCCCGTTTCCCCGAAAATAAGACCTACCCCAAAAATAAGCCCTAGCAGGATTTCTATGCATTTCTGGTATAAGCCGTAGTGTGTCTTCTTGAGAAAAAATAAATATAAGACAGTGTCTTATTTTTGGGGAAACACGGTAGAAGCTTCATCCCAACAGGTCCATAGCTTGGGAGTGTACCTGAAGCTGGGCCCATTGCTAGATAAGCAGGTGGCAGCTGTGATCAAGAATTCCTCTTTGGAAGCTTTGACTGGTTAACCAGCTGTGACCTTTTCTGGGCTGAAAAGATCTGGCCACTTCAAGAGTAGAACTACTCTTGAAAAGTCTTGGAAATTTCAGTAGTATAGCATGCTGCAGCCAGCATGTTGACTGGAGTGAGTCAGAAGGGCCCTATCAGAAACAATGGCTCACAGTTTGTTTCTAGGCCCAAGTTAATCTGCTGCTGTTGACCTTTAAACTCCTGTCCTGTGTAAGACCAGCCTACCTGAAGGACTGCCTATTCCCACATGAACCTACCTGACTGCTGAGGTCAGCTCTGGAGGCCTTGATTCAGAATCCCTGTGATAGACAGGAGACTGTCCTGCTCCTGAAGGCGAAACAGCCACTGTGTTGAGCCTATGGGAGTGCTGCTCCAGCATCCAATCACCTTTCAGAAGGGGGGGTGAAAAGTTGGAGGGAAGCACAGCAGGGTTTAGTTCTGCCTCAAGAAGAGAGCAGCGAGAGCTCAGGTCTGGCTCAGAATAAGAGAACATAGAGTGAAGGTTAGCTCTGCCTGGTAGTGTGGTAGAGTGGTTAGGCTATATCTCTGGGAGAGAACAAAATACCCTGTTGTATTCTCAACACCGAGCAGACCTTCCTTGTACCAATTAGTCTGACTTGGGAAAGGGTAGGCTGGTGTGGGTAGAATCCTGGGTGGGTGAGAGAGGATCCAACCAAGGGGCTGATCAGTAAAAGCTTCTTTGTGCCTGAAAGCATTGAAGAAAATTCAAACCACTCTCTGAAGCCATAACTTGCTTAAATTTATGTGCCTCAGCTAGGTTTCTCCTTTGTCTATCTGGAAACCTGTGCTGCTGATCTGTTCTTTGAAACCAGTTTCTAAATAAACAAATCTTCTGTATTGTTTATATAAAAATCCTGCCTCAATGATCTACTTCTGCACCACAAAACTTACCTCATGATAGCGAACCCATTTGTATACACTTGCTACCTTAAAAACACCTGGTACCTGGGGGGAAGGTTTATATTTCAAAACAAACCTGATCCCCCAAAATCATACATGGCTGTGTGAGTCCCCTCAGTTGGGACTAGGGCTGCCAAGCCACGGTGGGGGATCCGTGCGTCTTCACAGGGTCCCTGCCGCGGGGGACAGCGATACGCGTTGCACCGCCGTCGCCAGGATGTGACGCTATGCGTCGCTCTGGCAACGGGACTCCAAACAGCCCTGTTGCCAGAGCGACGCGTAGCGTCACATCTTAGCGACGGCGGTGCAACACGTATCACTGTCCCCCGTGGCAGGGATCCTGTGAAGATGCACGGATCCCCCGCTGCGGCTTG
>NW_015173707.1:100931-139509 GCF_001447785.1 Gekko japonicus | reverse complement strand
CACAATTCCCCCCCCCCCCAGCTGAGGGGCTGTTTTTCCCTTCAGGGGCAAGACAGCCTTCTGTCTGTCACAAACCCCACTTTCTGCAATTAGGTAGATGGCAACCCAGGAAAAGAGCCGCTTTGGCTATGGCACCAAAAGTATGGAGCTTTCTCCTCAGGAATATATGCCTGTTCCCGTCTGTCATTGTTTTCTGCCATTGGGTGAAGACTCAGTGATCCCGTCTTTCTGCCCAATGTTTTAATTACTGTTTTATGTACCTTAAATATGTATTTTAGTTCTGGTTTAAATTGTTTTTATTAATTGTTTTATGATATATTTTACAATGTTTTGTTTTAATTGTTAGCCACCTTGGGGGCACTGATTAGGTAGAAAGGTGGCACAGAAGTTTTGTAAATAAATACATAAAATAGTTGAGGAGGAATTCATCATTAGGTATCTAACTTACTTAGATGATATTTTATCAGGTGCCTCAAAGACCTGATTTGGAGAATTTCGGCTTCTGCCCCTTTTGCGTTTGACAGATTCACTATAGCATACGAACTATACAAACATAGAAAAAAGTTCATCAAACATAATAGAGATATAACAATTGAAAGTGAGGAGGGGTGGTATATAAGTAAAAAAAACTGTGATAAAGCCTTAAATTGGTGCTCCCAAAGAATGATTGATTGGTACATGTAGAGGGCCCATGATATTTTGATATTTATGGGCAAGAGATCTTGGTGAGCCTTGGTCTAGTAAAGTAGCTTCCTGTAGAAATAATCTAAAGTGAAGTACTCTTGCTCCTTTTCTGCTCCAAGACGCTCCCAAGATTCTCTGTTCCTGGAGAAGGTTCATTGTTGAAATGCATGGTTTCTCATTTGAATGTGTATACATGTGACAATGCCTTATTTTTGAGCACCCATTTGAAGTTTTGCCAGTTTCTGTAGTAGCTTGGTGGATAATACAGATCCCTGGGTAACATGCAGTCCCAAGTATACAGGGTGTCATGTTATCTGCCAATAAGAATATTCTTAGTAATTTCAGATAGAACTGGGCTGGAAGCACAACAGATAATGCAGTGGCAAGCAGGTTTTTACAAATATGTATGATGATTTAAGAGATCTTCATTTGATGCTATAGTAACTAAGATAATTTCATTTATTTAGTAATTGATTTCATGTATTTCAACATTTCATCAAAAGAAGAGATTGTTTACAGGCATGGGCATTCTGAAATATGCATGGGATTGTGACTGAGTTGCCATTCCCTGGTTGGGAGCAGGGAATTCCCTGGTTTTTTTAGCTTCTGCCTGCTGCTGGCCAGCTGGTTAGGGGGAGAAAACCCCACCCCCAGACAGCAACATGCTGACATCACACAGAACTGATGTCAGCACGTCTGGGCCATTGCTCAGTGACACTCTTGTTTTGGGGCAAAACTATGATTTGAGGCTGATTTTACTCCCACGTGATGTCAACACGTTGCAGTGCTCTGCCCCGGAAAGTTCTTCTATTTTCCCCTTTATTTAAATGACTTGGTTCACAAGTGTCTATTGAAATGCATGGAAACCGTCCTAGTACTCACTGAATCAAATGTCTATAATCCTTTTGTAGGTTGATGCTATCATGAATATTAGGTCTACTAAACATTCTGAGGTTTGGCTGTTGTCTTTTCAAAGTGATTAAAATCTTTGTGTATGCAACCTGCTTTATAGTGAATAAACCTGCTTTCCTACTGCCTGATTATCGAGTTCTGTGTAATTGGAACGCTTTCATGCTGGTATGCATAGGAAAGTTGGCTTGATGGTTGCTATGTTTGTTCTGCATTTTCTGTTTTTTTGGTGCTAACAATTGGTCTACACCAAGGAAGGATTTAATTTATTTTCTCTTTTAAATTAAAAAAAATGAAACTACTTATGTTTTGTTGTCTTTTGTTTATATTTTTCAACATAGCATCCATGACAAGTTCTGGGCCCCCAAAGAAACGACATCGGGGATGGTCTCCCGGATCACCAGTCCCTCCTCCTGGCTTAGTTCTCCCTGTTCCTGCTATTCGGCCTCTTCCAAGAACAGGCAAGATTCTGATAAAACTGTTCAGACATTACAGTAGCTTGGTATCACTTCTTTCTGTGTATGGGTACAAGAAAGGTCATTAGAAATGCCACAGATTGTGTTCAGGCCTACTTCCAAATATTATTTGCAGTGTTCACAAATATAGTTTCAAGCTGGAAGAGTTAATTATGTTGACCAGAATATCTGTCTGTATATAAGCAGTCCCTTTCTCTATTGCAAGCAACACCTTACTCCCTACCTTCGAAACATTATCCGGTGCCTGCATTCAGCCTCATGGCATCCATTGCTTTCATAGTCACCATTTTTAAATTGCATTTCCCTCCTGTATAATCACAGTTCTTTAAGTTCTTTAAGTTCAAGGGGATATGGCGATCTTGGCCTCTTCCCTTCTTCACATTCTTGCTGAGCAGCCCCTTTATCTATTTTCTTCTTATTTGTTTGTCTATGGTTGTCCCACCCAATCGCGATGGATGGATGTATGCTGGCCCAACCCAAGGAAATGAGGAAGAGTCAAAATCACTTTCTTATATTCTGCTTTTGAAATGGCATGCAAGAGGCTTTCTAAAGTTCAAAATTAACAAAATGTTTTATTTAACTTGGAGGAGAAAAGGTCAGGTGGAATCAGGTGTAGGATGTATAAGATGAACAGATGATAAAACTGAGGTAACTTTGTATTCACACAAACACCAGATAATTTGTTGCTAACTAGTAAGTGTTTCTGCTATTTGACAAGGTCTTTAAAACGTTGAGGAGAGAAGCTTTCTTTTCAGTTTCTACTTAAACACTCAAGCATAGGTTTCTGTGTTTCACCGACATGTAAAGTTTAGAAGTCAGGAACATACAACCAAATTCCCTAAATTTTTCTTTATACACAAACCAGAGATCACTCCTCTTCTAAAAGCTATTTCCTTTCTTAACTGGGCAAGGATGACTTCTATTTAGTAGAAGCTATTTCCCTTTTTTCGCTTGAATGAGCATCCTCCTTAATCCACTCGCTCTCTTAGCATCCTTCCCATTCCACAGTCAGTGCTTGGCTGTCTCTTTTTCAACTGTCAATTCCCAACTATCATTCCTTAACTGACTCTTTCAACAGAATTCCGATTAAACAGCCTGTCTCTCAGAGAGACTGTTAGGCATTAACCCTTGACAGTCCGTTACAGGGGGGTCAAACAGCTGATGCTTCAATTTGGATCAGAATACTTGCACATGTCCACCCCCATACACAAACCTAATCTTCTCTTCAGTCTTCCATGTTTCTGCTGAACAAAGTGTGACAATTGCTTTCTGCAGTCCTGTATTCTGGCATGGCTCTGCCCTGGTGTTATTGTGTGCAGACTCCCATCTCCTGCTGGCTGCTAGATTCTCTATGTATTTTGCTTTCTTCTTTGAGTTCTCTTAACTTATGAGACGTTGAGAAAATATATTAGGCCTATCCTGAATTCTGTCTAATGTAGCATTTTTCAGAAAATAGAAGAAGGCAGTTCTTAGATGGAAGAGTACCTTATGATTTGTGTATTGCTGCTTGTAAAACATAATCAGCAACCAAAACTGGTGGATATGTGCATATCTATTTTCTTAAATACGACCCCAGTATATGTGATGGAAGAAAGGGATGAAAGAAACACATAATAAATATGTGTTTTAAAAAGTGTGAATGAACGTTGGTAGCAATCAGTCTCTCTATTAAAATGTTTTATTTAGAAGATTAGATTAGAAGACACACATAATTGATGAAAAAGTAACATTTAATGTTTTTAAACTTGCCTGATTTGAAAATGTACTGCGCAGGAACCAAATTTGTTTTGAAGAGCATGTTGGGGCCTTGGGCCCCTTTCTTATTTTTATGGGATTACTTTAAACCTTGACATTAATGGATAGCAATGTTCCAGTTGAGAGAGAACTAATTTTTTAACTGTATACAAGCCAATCCAAAATCCAAAAAAGTTTCCCAGTGATTCAACTTCCCCATCCTTATTTTATTCCTGTTTTTTTCTTTATAATTATAAAATCATCCATCTTTGCAATTTATGTTTAAAATAAGGATTTCATCTTGTTCTTATGAGGGCTTTGGGCTTCCTTTTAGTGAAACTAGCTATGGCTCCTTCATGTCTAATGTTTAGTGTTTGTGAGTTCAGAATTATGTAAACCAGTATCCATATGGATGTTGGAATTGCAGTCTACATTTAGCTTCCTGATCTGCATACCTTAGATCAGTGATTGCTCATCTCATTTCTTTATGCTTACAGGTAGTACCAAAAGGCTACCTCTATGAGGGCATCTAGCCTGGCACCTTGGAGAATGCGTATTCAGCATCTCGTATTTAATTTTCTTCCTCAGCTACACACCATATACTATTTTCCCCCCAAAGGTCATTTGCTTTAGGGATCGATCTAGGGAAAGATATTAGTTCTTTATTTAAATTTCATACAGCTACAAAGGGAAATGCAAAGGAGTTTTGAGTTTTATTGTCTTTAGTGATGGGGAGTAGTGGGAAGGACTTTCTTTCCGCTTAAATTGTCCATAGGCCAAATCACAGTATGAGTCTTCTAGTGACAGAAGTTTTTCTTTCTTCCTTTGATAGAGCCTGTTTTGTCAGTTCCAGTTCCTCAATCAATGTTACCTGGAATTTTACAGCCTCAACCAATCCCGGCAGGGGAAACTGTAATAGTTCCTGAAAATCTGCTGAATAACTCAGGAGTCAGACCAGTGATTCTGATAGGTAAGTTCATCATATGAAAATGTGGTGTAGATTAAAATGGTGAAATTTCACCATTGTGGTAATGTTGCACAAGTTTTCTATATTCATGCCATTTTCTACAAAATGATCAATCCCAGAGGTATGGGAAGTAACCCCAGCATAACAGAAAATCAGTCCAATGTATTTCTAGGTATCCCAGAAACATCCTTTGTAAACTGTAGAATGTTTATCATTTGAAATCAAGCCAATATGTAAGAGGTCATGGATAGGTCAAACTGGCCCTTCAGTACAGCACTACTGGAAATAAGCTTTTAGCACAATCAGTTAAATAATTTCTCTTTGCTATTAGAATGGTGGTTTTAAATAAACAACCAGATGGGTGTCTTAAGCGTTTTTAAAGAACTCTGTGTTATAGCGTAAGAATCAAAATGGGAATTGACCTAAACAAAAAACTGCTTATTTTTCGGATCCCACTCCAAATTTCACCATGATGAATGGGATACAGAAATAATTAACAGAAAAATTCAATTTTACACAAGTTTCATGCTTGTGTAAAACATTTTAATGACATGTTAATACAGGATGTGTGTGTAAAATGCCGTCATGCTGCAGAGGACTTATGGCGAACTTGTAAGGTTTTCAAGACAAGAGACTTACAGAGCTGGTTTGCCATTGCCATCCTCTGCATAGCAACCCTAGATGCTGCCTTGTTTTAAACTCACCTATTTTGAAAATGTACTGCACAGGCACCAAATTTGTTTTGTAGAGTATTTTGGAGCCTTGGGTCCCTTTCTTATTTTTATGGGATTACTTTAAACGTTGACATGAATGGATAGCAATCCTAAAACAAATGACCAGTTTATTTAGAAGAACCAGAATAAGGGCCTTCTCAGATGTTTTTATCAGAGAGAAATCTCAACCAATGAAAGTCTGAAGCACTTCCTTGGATCTTAGTCCAGCAATGCAGCATTCTTTTTCCTTACACTCTTCCATACTACAGTGGGAAGGAAACGCCAGTGGAGCATCGGCTTTCTTAATAGCCTGTGCTCCAAGAACAAATGGTTTATCCATTTACATTAACTCTTCAAAGTCAATGGATTTTTGGAGGAGACTAGGTAGAAGGAAAGGGGCAGCTTTTTCTCATGACTACCCCCTAGAATTCCTGCTGGGAGATAGGGGGCAGTTTCTCTGTGCTTGGGTCATCCCCATGGTCACTAAACCTATGCATGCTCTACTGAAACAAATAGGTATGCCTGCTCTGAACACCACTTGCCTTGTCTGCTGAGCCACCGTGGGCAACACTACTTTTTTCAAGTGAGGCGAGGCCTAGCACCTCTCTTGTGTGAGCACCTGGGGTGCCTCACTTGCTTCAAGGAGCGGTACCTGAATATGCATCCCAGCACCTACCCTGCTGCACCACAGCATCACAGTTTCATTTTCTGACAGCAGATGATGATCAGAGCTTCAAGGGCAAATAAATGAGGGACAGGCAGTGGACTGACAGGGAGACCAGGGCATTCATCCACATGTGGTTGAGTAAAGAAGCCCAGGAAAGCTAACTAACCAGTATTGCAAAGAGGTGGTATTCTATAGGCTCATGCTGCAGTGCTGTGAAAGGATCAATCTCCTGAAAATTTTTCAGGGAGACCACCATGCATAGCAAGATCTTTGGCATGGAACCCAGAACCAAGCCCCACTACAATAGTATCAGGTGTCCAGTGGCAGCAAAAGGACATCACCCCTGATTGCAGCTCCTGCTGTGCCAGGGAACTCAGCCATACAAGTGGTACCAAAGGATCCCATCAAAGCTGCCTTAGCCATCTCTTCCCAGACCAAAACCTCGCACACCACTTGAAGACCCTTCAACGACATTCTCCTAGGACTAATGCTGCCACTGCACTTGGAGTTATGTAGGCAGGGGTCTTTTCGTAGAAAAAGAGGTGCAGGAGCTCAGTAGCATAACTCATTAGCATATGCCACACCCCCTGACATAACCAGAAGCGTATCAGAAGGCCACACCCCCTGACATCACCGGAAGTGTCAGAAGGCCACACCACTTGACATCACCGGAAGTGTGTCAGAAGGCAACACCCACCGCTCAGGCTCCACTGGACTGTTTTAGATTGTTCCCTCTAAGCTGAGTTAGTGTGAGCTAGCTCACGGTTTTTTAGCCGCCAGCTCACAAATTTTTGTCTTAGCTCAGGAAGAATGGCTCCAGAGCAAATGAATTTATGCAGTAGCCAAATTGCTCACTCACAACTTCAGTGCCAGTAGCTCACAAAGTGGAATTTTTGCTCACAAGACTCCACAGCTTAGAGGGAACATTGGAGGCAGCACTCTGCACAGTGGTCAGAGTTGCAGATTGATGTGAGGAGACCCAGGTTTGTATTCTCACTCTGCTGGCTGAGTGACCCTGGGCCAAATCTCCCCTTCTCTACCTAACCTACCCCACAGGGTTGTTGTGAGGATGAAATGGAGACTCATGGGCAGGATCCCCAGCTTCCCTGGTAGGAGCACTAAAGAAATCTCTCACAATTAGGCTGCTGTGGGCCTAATCAGTTTCTCTGATTGGCTTCCCGCAGTTTGGCCCCATTATATCCTATGGGCCATTGAAGTCAATGGCGAAAAGATAGGGTATATTCTGGGGGCTGGAGGGGAGGGGGTTTGATGGAGAGGCTCCAAAATCGCAGAGTAGCTGCTGGAGCCTCTCCCCAAGATACCTGCCATGTTTCAGGAACATTGAACCAGGGGGTCCAATTCTACGGGCCCCCAAACAGGTTGCCCCATTCCCTCCATTGTTCTCTATGGTGGGGAAAAATAGTCCCATTTTTTCCAAGTCCATTATAGCCTATGGGGGGACCATTATAGTCAATGGGCCCCATAGACTATAATGGAGAATCAATCTAGGGGTATCTGGGTCTCAGGGGGGCTGTTTTTGAGGTAGAGACACCAAATTTGCTGCATAGCTGCTGGTGCCTCTCCTAAAAAACCCCATGTTTCAAAAAGTTTGGACCAGGGAGTCAAATTATTTGGGCCCCAGAAGGAGGTGCCCCTATCCTCCAGTGCCTTAGTGTGAGCAGAAGCTTAAAATCCCTGAGCTGGAGCTAAAATTTTGTGCACCAGCACCCCCTAATGCAGCTTAGAGGGAACTCTGGGACCCAGTTTTTCCACCCATATTACTTCCGTTGGGGAGTTAATTCCCCTGACGTTTTCTAATTTACTGGATTCTATGACCTCTGTGATGTATAATGCAATACCTCCCCCAATCCATCCTTCCCTGTCCTTTCTGTAAAGCTTATGCCCAAGAATTACTGTATCCCATAGATTTTCCCCCTTTCACCATGTTTCTGAGATACCTACTATATCTAAATTTTAATTGAGCACCAAGCATTCCAGCTCTCTGCCATCTAGGCTCAGAAACGTCTAGCATTGGCATTAAGACACCTATAATGTGTTTCCATCTTCACCAACCTTCACCTCCCTCAGTCCCTTAGTCACCACACATGACCCTGATTCAACATCCTACCATCACTCTCAAGTTCTGTTACACTCTTATCAATATTACAAAATCATCCCTTTGGACTGATTTGTCCTGAACTGGAGGCTCCCCAGCTCCTGTTGGCTGTCCCCCCAGATTAGGTTAAGAACTGCTCTGCCACCTTTTTGATATTAATCACTAGCAGCCTTGATCCCTTTTGGTTCAAGTGAAGTTGCTTCCTCTTCTGTGGTATACCAAATCCTAAGGAATAGCTTTCCTGACAATTGCGTGCTAAAACAGCTAGTCAAGCAAGCCTGAGTGAAGGTGAGTTCAAACCAATCATGGCTCTTTTCTTTCTTTCTTCCCGCCCCCCTTCTCTCCTCAACCCACGCATGCAGTCTGCCATAGGGTCCGTGTAGTAATTGACAGATATTTTTGTTGTGTTGGAGGAGGTATGGAAATTGTCCCCCGTCAGCTCCTGACGGGAAAAATAAGATTATCTATCAATCTAATTCCTGTCCTTCTCTGAATTCCTTCTTCCATTCCTGCAGAAAACCATGCACCAGATTAAAAGTGATGCAAAACTTCATTAAAATATATCAATTGCTTCAATAAAGAGCTATACTAAAACTGAAATAAAATCAAGCATGACTTACATAAAAACTCTGCAAAGTGATAAAAGCTGCTTCTTACCCTGCACAGGTGAACGGCAGCATGCTTCTGAAGAGGAAGAAGAACAAAAAGATTACCTTAGTGTAGATGGAAGGGTGCCCAATGAGGAGGGAAACAGTCACTCAAATGAGGGGAGGTGTAGATGAAGCCATGTGGAAAGAGTCCCTGGGACATAATAGGGGTGATACTGGGAAGCTGGAAGGTGTACTTGTTCCTGAGGGAGGCCCTGAAGTAGTTGAAACAAATTTAGTGTTTCCCTCATACAAATTTTCCTCTCCTGTTATATCTCACATGCCCATGTTATCATGGACTTCACAGCAATTTCTGGCTTGTTATTTGTTTGTTCTGTTGAATAAACCTCATATAACAAAATTCACTATAGGTAAGTCTATTAAGTGAGTTTTCAAGTGTGGGATCATGTGGGCTCTTCCAGGGGCTTTGATTGGGTATAGATTCTGTGTTTGAATGTTGGCTAGTGGTGTTTGCAGGGAGAGGAAAAACCTGTTGGGGCACACAAATAAAAATGGAAGGGGGGTGAGAGGAAGTGGTTTATAGTTTCTGTTGCAGCTGTCTTCTGTGGTGCAGAGCAGAAATGGGATATTTTGGGAAGGGATGTTTGATTAAGTCATCAACTCTTTTTCCTCATATATGTCCTAAGGCCAGTTTTTGTGTCTCATACTACAGTCCAGGTTGCATCACTGCTTGGGAATCCACTTCCCAGTTTTACACATGGGAATTAAGCACCTCATCAGAAAAATTTGCTCCTTCCACATTATGAGTTATGATATTTGGCTTCAGTGTCCGCAGCAAATTTGTCCCAGAAAATGTCTGGAACTGTTTCCAGGCTTGAAATCTTTGGTTTTGAGAAGAACCTGGCCAACAGCTTTTCTAGTCAGTTTTACAGTCGTACTGTACTTTGTTGTAGCATCATACACATTGATAGTATTGTAAAAATAATAATAAAGAATCTCTCTCCTTGATATGCTAGTTATTTGTATATATTGATGATATGTCACTTTTCTGTGGAGCTGCTTTAGGTGGTTCATGAGTAAAAACAGCCCTCAGGTGAGATGGAGACCCATAAAATCCCATATATAGTTGGAACTTTTCAGCTAAAATTTTGAGTAAAGAAAACTGTTTAAGCATGGTGCCTAAAGGACAGTAAATGAGCTGCCAGGCAAGCCTCAAGGCAGAAGATGTTCCAAAGGGAAAGAACCACCACTGAAAAAGCTCTTGTTGCCTCGTGCAGGCCAAAGTACAGAGAGCATGGTTTGGGAAGAGGATTTTAACTGCCAGTCTAGACTGTGCAAGAGGAAACAGTCCTTTGGGTACTGCAGCCTAAGCTATTTAGGGCATTGAAATTAAGAATTAGCACAGAATTATGCATGGGGAAAAATGGGCAACCAGGGGGACCTTTCACTGTAGGGGTGATACGATCCCTGTACCCAGTAATCTGACCACCATGTTCTGGACCATGTTTTGAAATTTTCAAACAGTGCATTTCTAACCTAAATGTGATCAGAGAATGGATCACTGTGGCTAGATCCTGGTTTTAATTGAATGGCCATATCTGGTATTATCAGCTGAAGCTGAAAGAAGGTACTATGTGCCAGACCAGAAATCAGAGCCTCCGGCTTTTGCCAGTGGGTCAAGAATGCTCTGTTTTGTTTGGTGTTCCCTGATTTACCCTCCTTTCTGTTTATGTCTATGTTTTTGTGTTTGTTTTCAATTATAGCTATTGTTTTATATCTTACATTTTATTTTAACATTTTGTTTCTTCACTACGTTGGGAATCCTGAACTGGGTCGAAAGGCATCATTAAAATGCTTTAACCAAAGAAATAAAACTATAGGTCAGGATCCATCAGTAGTCCAAAGCTGTTAAGTTGTTTCTTCAAGGGAAGTGCAACTCCCTCTAGGACAAGCTGATTCCTCAGTCCTCAAGCAGCTTTGTCATTGACCAACAACACCTCAGTCTTATATAGATTGGGCTTCAGTTTATTGGTCTTCATCCATCTCATTACCTTCACCTGTTTAGGACTTCAACAGACTCTCTGGTTCAGCTGTTAAGGAGAAATAGATCCCAGTTGTCATCTGCATATTTGTAGATCTTTCCAGATCCCCAGGTGATCTCTTCCAGTGGTTTCATGTAGATATTAAATGGTATGTGTGTGAGAGGGGTGCAAGATGGACACCAAGGCATAAATGCCACAGAACAAGCAACAGACCCCCCCCCCAAGTCACCTTCTGGAATAAGCCAGCCAAGTAAGAGCAGAACCACCGAAGCACAATGACCCATGACCAATATATCAAAAGCCACTGCAAGGTCCAGGAGAATAAAAAAGAATGCACTCACCTGCTGAAAAGCATTATTAGTGTGATGAAGGCCATTTCTGTCCTAAACCAAGGCTAGAATCTAGAGATGTATATAGATTAATCTGTCTGCTCCACGATAATCTGAAACTCCACAGGTACCACCTACATTTGCACCTTGTCCAATAATGGAATGTTGGCCCCTGAGCAATAGTTGTTAAGGTAATTCAGGACCAGGGACACCTTCTGCAAGAGGAGCCTCATCATGACTGATTGTTTCAAAGCAGCTGGAAATACATCATCCATCAGAGGGTATTTATTACCTCCCCCGACCCACTTGACCCAACCAGATCCAGCTGTCAACCACAAAGTGCGAGGGTTGAGCCTAGGCATGAGAGAGTGCACAGTTCAAAGCAACTTGTCTGCTTCATCAGGCCAGCTGAAAGTCATCTGTACAGTTAGGACCAGACTGTGCTCCAATAACATCCTGGGATTGAACATGATCTCTATATCACAGCTGGTATGAGTAATTTTATTTGCAAAATGTATCACAGAAGAGTCACAATGAGCAAATTAATTTTTCAATATCCTTGGGGCATCTGAGATAGAATTTCTCTCACAACCCAGAAAAGCTCCACTGTTTGGCATTGTACAGATACAATTATGGCACAGGAGTGCATTCATTTCATTACTGTCACTACCACAGAGTAGACACAATAATGGGATCTCACCCATGCTCAGTTGCATTTGCTTGTAATCATCTGTGTAGCCATTTCTTTGCCTGAGCCCTTAATATCCTTGGTAAACCAAAGGACATTTTTGCTCCATATTGCTACACCAAACTGCTTTTACCCTCTAGATTTTAGGTATGTATTTACAAGATTAAACCTGCATTGGGAGTCTCAGGATGCAAAGGCAAGTTTAGATGGGGTATTTGGAGTGTAAAAAACCAGCACAATGAAAAGGCATCTCTTTCTCCCATTTGTTCGCTCAAAATCATGGCCTCCAGAAGGTTTGTGGGGGGTTTTTTAATTTAAGAACAAATGCAGAAAGAGTTGGGGCCTCTTCACATGAGTTTGTGTATAAGGTGTGTATCCAGTTTTTGCAATATGGTCTTCAGAATCCATCCATCTATAAGGTCTCAGTGTTGCATTCAAGGGCCCCATTTCCCTGCTTGGGGATCCCTGAATTCTTACACCTGTTTTTGTATGCATAATGGTACTGGTAGCTATTGCAAAATTGTTTAAGTTTTTTCTTTTTATAGGTTATGGCACTTTACCCTATTTCTATGGGAATGTTGGAGACATTGTAGTAAGTCCTTTACTAGTGAATTGCTACAAAATTCCACAGCTGGACAACAAGGATTTGGATCTTTTCGGTTTGACGGGGAGTCAGTTACTAAGTGTGGAGAACATGATTATTTTAACAATACAGTATCTTGTCCGATTAGGTAAGGCATTACATTGCGAATTGATTTTTCTTTCTTTTTAATGCCAGTTCTTACAAATCATGGCCTTTTACTGGTGATAAGCCTTTTGTTGCTTGTCTTTGTGTATAAGTAGTTCTGTACTCTAAGCTTGGGAAAGCAAAATTGAGAATGAGAATGTATTTGAAATGTGAAGCATGTATTTTCTGTTCTGGAGCAAATTGGCTTCAAGGGCCTGGCTTACATCCGGAAAACAGGGCCGGAAAGGGTTAATTTCTCCCTTGCCCAGCAGTTCTCCACAGCTTCTGTTCAGAAGACTTTAAAGAGATGGAATATCTACTTAGTCTTAGACTTATAAATTCTTGTGTGAGATCCCCCCCCCCCCCCAGTCTCATGTTTGCCTAGGGTATTGAACCTGCAGTTGTGGTAAGATCAGAAGGACTGATCTTTTCTTTAGGATCTGCAAGTAACTGATTATATGAAAGTAGGGGTGCCAGCCCCCATGTGGGACTTTGGGATCCCCCGGCATTACAGCTCATTTCCAAACTACAGAGATCAATTCCCCTGGAAAAAAATGGATGCTTTTGGAGGGTGGACCCTGTGGTGTTATACCCCACTGAGGTCCCTGTCCTCCCCAGGCTCCACCCCAAATCTTCAGGAGTTTCCCAACCTGGATCTGGCAATCCTACCTCCTATTCCCTGCCAATGGCTGGGGGGGGACACCTGGCAACCCTAGTTGAAACCGATGTCTGTTATGTAAATGACACAACTTAGTATCTAAGAATTAAGGGAATCTTTGTGCAAGGTAGTAGCTGCATGTAAGACAGGAATGAGATTCTGAAGCCCGTGCTTTTGACCAGATCAATGCAATTGCTCACCTGGATGGAATGTTTAGACTTTGTAAAATGACAATCAAGTGAAGATTGCCTACTAGTTGCAGACTTTCCTGACATGCACTCACATTCCATTTTGACTAGGAAGGCCCTATCCATTATGTCTAACCTGTATTTGTGAAAGCATTTATGATGCATCCTTTGTACCTGAGATTTTCTTGACCTACATATATATGCTTTCTCTTACAAACTTTATTTCTTTCAGAAACATCTATGGTTATTTTAAACCAAGAACTCAAGAAAATGTCTTATACAAAGGCTCTCTCTTAGAAGAATTTTCATTCATTAGTGCTGTACTAGTATCTCCCCCCCACACACAAAAAACTTTTTACTTTCAAAGAAAAATGTGGTGTTTAAAAAAAGATTTCAAAGACAGGGGAACCCTCCTTGAACACATTTTCATTATATTCCAGCATCACTATGCTTATGCTTGGTTATTCTCTTCTAAGTATTTTACACTTCTTCTCTAAGAACTGTAGAATACTACCAATAATACAAAGTTTTAAGTTGAGCTCGGTAGGGGCTAAAACTTAAAATATATTTTTGGATGTCTCAAAAGATAGGAGGGAAAGGCTAGACTAAAAAGATGCTGAAGAATTGGAAAATGTATGTATGTTACATTTCATTTTTGAAATTTAACAGCTCTGTATTATGACAAAGTGGAGGTTGAAAAGTTGGATACAACTAGCTTTTTCCACTGGTGGAAAAAAAGAGGAGGGAGTCCCCTTTTCCCACCAAAAATCTATGCTAAAATATTTGAAGCATTTATATTGTTTGGCTTATCCTGGTTGGATTCAGGAGGTGGTGAGTGGTTAATTAAAGGAGGACATAGTCTGACTGCCTTGAAGGAGGGAATTTTGAAATCTCTCTGGAAAAAACTTTCTTTCAGCCTTGACTATTTAAACAGCTATTCCTTTTCTGGCCAAGGTGCTTGAGTGTGTGGTGGCTTGTGCAACTCTAGGTTTATGAATTATCTAGACCCAATCTAGTTTCTGACTTGGGTTTGGAACTAAGAATGCTTTGATCCACCCTGATGGATGGCCTTCATCAAGAGACAGAGGAGAACTGTGAGCCTATTGATGATATTGGATTTCTCAGTGGCTTTTTATACCATCTGCTATGATATCTTTCTGGAATGGTAATCATGAGCCAATGGTTCCATCTTTCTTTGGCGTGACTGGTATAGGAAGTTGATGAGTCAAATATTGTGTTGTCTGTAGTGTCTGTTCATTTGACTTTGTGCTGCCTTGCCCTTTGTATAAAATCACTGTGGAGCCATTTTATATGTCTCTTCTATTGGTAAATCCTTGTTGATGGTTTCAGTATGATGTCATTGCTGCTATAGTGGGCTTTTTTGTTTGTTTGTTTGTTTCAGTGCTGATTCATTTTGGGTTTTTTTGCTGCTGGTCTGATTTTAGTGATAATTTATTTAATATAGGTCTTTTTGAATGGATGTATACTGTGTTATGTTTTTAAGCTATTGTTGGGAGTTGTTCATACTGATTTGAAGGACAACTGATAGAAGCATCTTAAATTAATAAATTTGACTGAAGCATGTTGTACTTTGCTACTCATAGACGACTTCCAGTTGTTCAACTACAATGGCAAATTCACTGGCAGTACTTTCATTGCTGTTCAGTGTATCTTTGATACTTTTATTAAATCATCAGCACTTCCAGCTCCTCCGGTGTCCTCAGAATCTGAGAGCAAGTGTAATCACTGGTCTTGTTTAAGTAGTACTTTCTATTCCTCTGTGCCAGTGTTCAGGCCTCTTATCAATGTGGAGTGCAAACCTTGCTGCAGGGCTGATGTGATAATGGATTCTTTAGCAGCCTGTCAGCTGTTTTCTATGTGAGGCTTAGAGAGCTATCCTGAGCAGGGCTACTTGTATCTATTCAGTGGGGCTTACTCCCAAAAAAGTATTCTTAGAATTGTAAATGTTTTCTCCTGCTGTAAATATTTGGTGGGAATAACAGGGTGAAAGGACTTATTCTCTGTTACTAATCTTGCAATATCTGTTTTGTTCTAGTAAGGTTTTTGTACCTGTTGTAGAAAAAGATTTTTGTACCTGTTGTAGGAGCACAATCCACCTAAGTTAAGCATTTCTAAGTTGTATTGGCATCAGTGGAAAAAAGTTAGGCATGTGCTGGAATTGAGTGTATTGTGACATTTTTCAAAATGTTAGGGAGCAGCACTATCTTTGATTATTCCAAACCAGCATGCTTTTTATTATTTATATTCCGTCCTCATGTACTAATTTTCCTTGTGTTGTACGTGTATGTGGAAAGTAAATGATTGTTATAGTCTGGAAACTGTGCTAAGCAGAATTATCAGAATAGCGAGTAAAGATGTTTGATTAATCAGGAACTAATTGAAATCTTATGAAAATTGATGACATTCTGCAGTATCTTCTTGCTGAAAATGAGAAAATAGAAAAGTAGTGAATAAAAATCCTGGATTCATATTTAGTCTAGTCATAATATTTGGTAGTTTTTTCTTTCTACCAGGACATGAACTTTGAGTGATTTTACTTCCTCCCCTCAGTTACTCATATGTTGCAGCCCTTATACGGAAGCATTTAAAGCTGTTCCTACGTGGTGGTGCTACTCTGTGTTGTAAAAGTTGTTAGTACCTTAGCATTTGTGTTGGCCCATTCCTGTTGGGTAGGATCTTGCTGTGAAAACAGAAATCATGTCCAGCCTCTGGGAGACTCTTTCCAAGCAATCACCACTCAACAGTCGGAGAGTGGGGAGAGAGGATTAGGGTTGCTAGGTCCACCCTGGCTGTTGGCAGGGGGTGGGAGGTAGGGTTGCCAGCTCCAGGTTGGGAAACTCCTGGAGATTTGGGGTGGAGCCTGGGGGGGACAGGGACCTCAGTAGGGTAGAACACCACAGAGTCCACCCTCCAAAGCATCCATTTTCTCCAGGGGAATTGATCTCGGTCATTTGGAAATGAGCTGTAATGCCCGGGGGGATCCTCAGGCCCCACGTGGGGGTTGGCATCCCTAGAGGGGCTGGATGGTAGAGGTAGACTATTAAACTGCCAGATAGGGCTGAGTAAAATGAAAGAGTAAAATGGAGTTAGGAAATCAGGACCCTTATCTTCTCAACTTGTGTTGTACAGGTCTGAGGCCAAGATTAGTGAACCACTAAGCTTTTCACCCTCTCTAAGTGAATCAAAACTAGGAATAAGCCGTGTCTCAACTACGTTTAACCTGCTAAGCCCAATGTACCAAATTCAAGGAACCCTCAGATGTGCTGGTTATTTAAAAAAACCAAAAAAAAACCCAGCACCTTTATACAACAAAAAAACAGCACATAAATTATCCAGGCATTTCAGCCCTCGACCCACACCTGTCCTCATACAAGAAACATGACCCCTACCACTCCCTTGTCTAGAAACATGACTCCTACCACTCCCTTGTCTAAGTGTTTCCTCATTCTGCCAAAAGACATTTTTATCCATGTACTTGGGCTCAGCTAGCCCTGGAGTAGAGACTCTTACTATGATTGGGCTAGTGGATACATTAAGAAGATTATAAACAACCTGCTCCTATGTGAATGGCCTCCATGTTATAGTAGTAAGTGTTTGAAGGCTTTCATGTTGGTGTTCTACGTATATGAAGCAGCCTTAAATGTAAAGTTCTCAGAATTATGCAAGCCTCCTTCCACTTTTATGAGAATGTTGGCTGGGATTATAAGAGAGTGGAAGTGCCTGTTTCCTAACACCAGTCAGTTTAACACAAGGCATAGTGGTCATCTCAGTTTCCTATTTCTGATTATTGACTGTTCTGTAGACAGGAAGAATGAAAAACCAGGTGCAAGGTGAAAAGATTTTTTGAAGTTCTATGGATTTCACTCTAGGCTTCGTCAGGGGATATAGAAAACTTAAATAAATCTTTTTCACCTTGCACCTGGTTTTTCATTCTTCCTGCCTACTAGTGTGGCCATTGTTTCTCATGACTGTTCTGTAGGCCAGTAAAATAAGTTTGTAATGAACTCCCCCTACCCTGAATCTGAGCTCTTAAAAGCACAGCATTATGGATTCATTTAACACTTAAGAGAACCAGAAGACCTTATGGCCAGACTGTCCACCAACCCAATGCACATTTATGGGATTTACAACTATAGTGTGCCTCAAGCAAATTATAAGCGGGGATAAAGTTGTGGCTAAGTGGCAGAGCATCTGCTTTGCATGCAAAAGGCTCTAGGTTCTAGCATCTCCAGTTAAAATAATTAAATAGTTGGTGATATGAGAGACCTCTTCTTGAAACCCTGGAGATCTACTACCAGTCCAAATAGGCAGTACTGGCCTTGATAGACCCAGGGTCTGACTCATTGTAAAGCAGCTTCATGTGATTAAGTATCCTTCCAAAATATTTTTTTCAGAGAAAACTGATCAGGGAAAGGCTTCCTAATTGTTTTATGTGCCCTGAAGCAGTATTTTTTTTCTTCCAGTTTGTTCTCTATGCCTGTCTATCTTTTTATAGTGGCTTAAGCTGTTCATTTTGTATACAGTAGTCTGAGTCCAGCAATATCACATCCATGTCTGGATACCCTTTGACAGCTTACTTACGTGGTCATTATAATATAGATATGTAGCTTGTTGGAAGAGACTTTGGAAAATAAGTTTTGATCTTTTTTTTTAATTGCAGGTCCTGATAAGATACCTCTCAGGGAAGAATTTGAACAGATCATGCTGAAAGCTATGCAGGAATTCACTGTGAGAGAGCAGTCCTTACAAATGAGTGCTCAGTACATCTCCTTGTCACCAGCTCAACTCCCGTGGCTTGCCAGGTTAATTGCCAGTGTCTCCCAGGACATGGTGCATGTGATAGTTACTCAAAATTCGCTCGCTGAAGGCATTTCAGAAACATTGCGATCTCTGACTGAAATGAAACGCCAGCAGAAACTTCCAGATTATGTGGTTGCCATCTGCACATCAAAGATCAGAGGAAATGAGTTCTGTGTAGTAGTGTTAGGTAGGTACCTTTTCTGTCACATGTTAAAGACACAACATAGATTAGATGATGGTTTATATTGACTTAGCTTTCACTGATGAAATGAAATGCAGATTTTGTAGTTCTCACAGGTGCCTTGAAGAACCATTTTATTCACACACTGTGGTTAATCATACTGTGTGGTTAATCAAACAGCTCCTGTTTAATACCTCTCTTACTGCTGTGCTGTATGCTGAAGAATTTGAAGTTGAAGTATTTATAGTTGTATACTCATGAAATACACTGAGTTACATCCATTTTTATTGCAAACAAGTTTTATCATTAACTGATTTTAGAATGCAGAATGTGTTGGGATAACCAAACAGCTACTAGAGATTACCGTGCAAGTACCTACTTTTCAGGTGCAGTCGTGTGTTTACTCCACTTAGGCTATCTGCAGAACTCTTCAGCTTTCTTAGATTTTTATCTTAAATGTATTAATCAACCTTAACAACCTTAAACTGCTCATACACATCTGGGATTATTTGTTCTTTCAGCTCATCAAGGAAAAGAGAAAAGCCCTTTAAAGGGCTAAAAGGGGCAGGGGAATGGTGGGTGGCAATAAGCTGACCTATGCCGTTTCGAAAGAGAAGCTTAGTTCTGCTCCCCTCCCTATACTGGCAGTGGGGGAGCATACAGATGGACATTCCACATGCACATTCCCCTTTAAATGGGAGAAAAAAACAGGCTCCCCCCCTTCTGATTAAAAGGGAAAGTCCCTGGAATGCCACAAATCATGCTTAGATGTCATATGGATATTTGCCTTTAAATTCAGGGGCTTCGTGTATTCCATGCAGGGAAACCTGCCTTTGTAGAAGCAGCCTGGAAATGTCTTTTGACCAAGGTGAAAATAAAATCATTTTCTTTGACTTGGTTGGTACAGATGAAATTTATTTCTTTGCCAAAATTCTTCTGTGTGGAAAGGTTAATTTGAAGCTGTTTTTCACTTTTTAAAAATACAGATAATTTTCTCTGATGTTTTGTCTTCAGAGATGTTTATCATCTCACGTTTACCTGAGTTTTCCATTCCTTTTGAGAAAGTTCTCCCTCTGCAGACTTCTGGTAATTGGAGTAGCTCTCACAAGGCCACCTGATCTCAGGGAATAGCAGACATGTGGTGTCGTTAATTGATATAACTATACAGGAGATTGTTTCTCCTTTTACGAGAAGGTGTAGGACTTGCTCATACAAGACTTTCTGTGATTAAGGGCTATAATCCTTTGAAATATCTTCATGCAGACTGATACTGCTCTCATCTACACAGTGTTTTCTCATGCTGCATGGGGAAAAAACTTCTAGCCTTCCTCACACTATTTGTCTGAACATGTGATTGTTACTACAAACAGAAATGGAAAGAGATCCATTTCCAGATTGAATATCTCTGCCACTATAGATGTCATGTTTGCATTATAGACATAAGAAATCCAGAAGGCACTTTTAGTGTTATATGTAAAAATGCCCTTGGCCCTTTGTACATCACAGATGCCAGGCTTTAGAGGTCACAGGGACAGTATGGGGTACATTTAGCAAAGAGTAGGAGGCTGCAATTGACATGTTAGTGCACAACCCCTCTGTATGTTGACAGAATGGTGGAGAGCAGGAGCAGGTACATATATGTTGGCACCAGCACCTATGTGAGGAGGAAGTGTCCACGTGTACACTGCCTCCATTTGACAGAGGTACCTGATTATGGGGAAGTATATGTGTGGATGCTTCCATGGGTTCTATCTTTATGTGTCAACAGTCTGTTTTGGTTGGGCCAATGTGTTCATGCCTGCCTCTGTGCTCCACATGAGAGGAGTGGTTATGTGTAGAGGGCTTCTTTTGTTTGTCTCAGAATGTGAACTACCAGCAGTTGCTATGGCTGTTCATGAAAAGCAATACTTTCTACCCACTGCATAAAAATGTGTATTCAGTGTATGTTAATTTGTAGGCACTTCAAAAATGTTTGGACAACAAGAAGGTTACATGTACAAGAGTCTTCATTAAGTATATTACACTAACATGGGGGCTGAACAAAACACAAGGACTTTCAATTGTGTGGGGGGAAGATCAGACAATGATTATTGTACTGCACTGTATAAAATTTACATTACACATAACAGATTATTCATATGAATCAATAAGTGCAGATGGACTCTGAGGGAATAATTTAAAGTAAGGCATGCAAAATTCATTTCTATTGACATTTTTGTTGTTAATGGCACCCATGCTAAGAAAGTGAACATGCAGCAGTCAAGCTTCTTATATTTATAATGCCCTGTAACCTTTTTCTGACCTTTCTTTTCTCTAGGTCAATATCAGTCTAGGGCGCTGGCTGAGAGCATGCTTACTACCAGCGAGTTTTTAAAAGAGATCAGTTACGAACTCATTACTGGAAAAGTTAGTTTTCTGGCATCGCATTTCAAAAATACATCTTTGGGTGAGTAGATCCAAGATTCTGCCATTGCTTATGTGAATTCTAAACCTGACCATTGGGATCAGTGATGTAACTGGCCTGCCTGAATTACTTGCTTCATCACTAAACACAAAGCTGATTTCATGATGTCATGTGGTCTGCTGGAAGCCAACTTGTTAAAACTGTGGAACATATAGGTGGCTTGAGAAGGTTCCATGTTCAGTAAAAACATATGTGGAAGTTAAAACACAAAGGGATGCAACTTCTGATTTAAAAGTATTAATTTTTTTTCCTTCCAAAGCTTGCTTAATGTAATGATGGTTCCCCCTCCTGTTTTGCTGTCTACTTGTTTATCCCGTTGCTGTGGACAAACTATAGTTGAAGGGTCTTGTATATCTATCATGTTCGCATTATCATCCCACCCTGCCTCCCAGAAATTCATTATAGTGTACATGAGTCTCTGTTTCTTCAGATTATCCTCTCACTGATACTGTAAAGCAGATTATTGGGGGGGGGGGGGGGCACAAAGTCACATGGGGCTGCATGGCAAAGTGGGGATCTGAATCTGGGTTTCCTCACACCTAATCCAGTGCTCTACCCACTACCACACACTGCCTTTCTGGATGATGTGGCACTGGACTGTATCCACAGTAGCATATGTGTTTCAAACACTGAGCTCCAGTTTAAATTGCCACATGGAAAAAAAGGAAAGACCAGGCTATTCCAGTTATCTTCAGCCTAAAGAGGACCAGGGCAAAGACTGTTCTAGATGAATATTAAATATGGTATAATATCCTCGAAGCCATATTTTGAAGATTTGTGTTAATGTATTCTACCATTTCCGATACATTTTTATTTTAAAAGCATATTATTTACTAGGTGATGAATTAGACAAGTTGCTGGAGACAATGCAACAAAGAAGAGGAGATAATGTTGTAATCCCATTCAATGGTGATGTTAATGAGTGTATTTCATCTCAAGAAGCAGCTGACATGGTTTCCACTCAAGAACTAGGTAAACTTTGTCTTACTAGGATTGAAAGAAATTGGATGAAAGCCTTATTTCAACACGTTTAGGAAGCACAGAGTTATTGGAGCCTAGCGTACAAGTATCCTGCAACATGGGCCTCCCTTCCCCCCACTGCCAGGCCAGCCAGTGGAGCTCAAGAAGACCAGAGATTTGATTGCCACAGCTACACAGCTGTTGCCAGTACTCCTCCAGTACAGGAAGGGAGAAAGAAGTCAGTTCTGATATCTGGCTTCCAGACTCACATTAGGTCTGCCAAATCTCAGCTGGCTGTACTAGTGTGTGGGTTGGGGGATATGCAGGAATTCTGTGGATTGGGCCACTCCCAGTTCTTTCTTCCCTGTTTCTACTCCTAAGCAGGCCCTTTCTCTTGAGGAGGCTTTTACCCCAAAGGACTCCTTTGCTCCAGCTAATACTGTTGGCCTTCTTCCTGTCTCCTCCTCCTCCCTTGTTCTTGCAGGCCTGAATAGCTCTCTGGTGAGCTGCTGCCTTCCTTATGGGATGCAGTGCTCCACCCCTTCTCCTCAAAGGGTAGGGTGCCCCGGGGCTGTGACACCATGGAAATCGATGGATTTAGACAGGAGTGCATAGCATTGCACTGTCGGAGATGGAAGCTACTAATCCTGCATCTTTAGACTTTTTCTACTTCCTAGAAACTAAATTATGGCTTTGCTTTCTTTAAGATTTTGAAACTGAAACCTTCCAGATTTACCAACCACAGCTCACAGTTGCCAGAAAGCTCTTGTCACAGGTCTGTGCTATAGCAGATAGTGGCAACCAAAGCCTGGATCTGGGCCATTTCAGCAAAGTGGATTTCATTGTTGTAGTCCCTCGTTCAGAGGTGCTGGTTCAACAAACCATTCAACGGATTCGACAATCAGGTAAAAAAATGGGGAGGAGAGAATAGATAATGATTTTCAGCTGCACTCATGTGAACAAACATAGCAGTTGATCTGTGTATTCTCTGTTGTGTAACTGCTGTTGCATAACTGCACAATAAAAATTACAAATTTCGTACCAAGAAAATATTTTTTGTCTCGTATATATGATGAAAATTAGAAGGATTTGCACATATTTGCTTATATTTTCCAGAATTTTTAATGCTAGGGAGGGGCAGAAGCTATATAGGGAGTGTTACCTGCTTGTTTAAAATATTTATAATTTTAAAACTACTTTCTGTGAAAATATCATTGTGGCTCCTAACACTGAAGCCTGCACAGCTTCTCCCTTCGGGTTTTAAGATTTCCTCATACATTATCAAGGGTTTCTTAACAGACATGAGCATAATAAACTTGATTTAAAAAAAAAATGAAAGTTTCTCACCCTCCATTTCTTCCAACAGGTGTTCTTGTAGACTTGGGCCTTGAAGAAAATGGAGCAGCTTACCAAAAAGCTGAAAAATATGTGGTGCGGCTAGACAATGAGATTCAAACCAAGTTTGAAATTTTTATGAAGCGGGTGAAGCAGAATCCATATACTCTCTTTGTGCTTGTTCATGACAATGCTCATGTGGATTTAACAAGGTAATTTCTTCAAAACAAGGCAATAGAACACCTACTATTATATAATACAATTCCAGATTGTACACCCGGGCAAGATGCCACCCGACCTTACCAGCTGCAGCAACGCAAGCCCCTCCTGTCTCCTCCGTGAGCACAGTGGACAGCCAGGCCAACCTTCTTGTGTCACCAGTTAGGCCATCCTTTGTTGGGATGGCACCAGCCTGTTCTTGCTTGGTCAGGAGTAAGGGCAGCCTGGCAACCTCCCCCATCAAAGCCACAGTGCAACCAGGGCAGGCTTGTGGGGGATGGGGCAGCAAACAGGCTTGAAGGATGGCTCCAGAGAAGAAAAGCAACCTACCAGACATCTGGTGGAGGTAGGCTGTAAGCAGTGGGTGGGTCTGGTCTCCAGAGTAAGAGGTAGCCCTGCAGGCAGGTGGGAGGGAAAGGCATCTGGCCAGTGAGAGCTTTCCTCCAATCCCCAGGCCTTCCAGATCACATAGGTGGCATGGAAGTGGCCAAGAAGGCAAGGCATCCCTGTTAGAATCCAGAAGTAGGCCATTGTAGCTGATCCCGCTTAGAGCACTGGGAAGGAAAGGTCAGTAGAGAGGGGGAGGATCGTGGTGTTGCAGCCCCCTCCCCTCATCTGACTGAGGCCCTCTAGGGGTAGTTGCAGCAGATGGGCAAGTGGTGTGCCAGGGGCAGGAGGAGCCCCACACAGTCGCCTTAGTTTGTAGCAGCAAAATAAAATGGGAGTCCAGTAGCACTAAAAAAAAAAAACCCTATTCCACCATACATTTTTGTGAATCTGACAAAGTAAGCCCAAACTCAAGAAAACTATGCTGGGATACATTTTGTTAGTATTTGAGATGCCACTGGACTCTCTGCTGCTACTATGTTCTGTGTTTTCATTCAAATCTTAAGCAAAGAACAAGAACAAGATTTATACCCTGCCCTTCACTACCCAAAGGAGTCTCAGAGTGGCTTACAATCCCTTTCCCTTCCCCTCCCCACAACAGACACCCTCTGTGGTACGTGGGGGTGAGAGAGTTCTCTCAAGAACTGCCCTTGAGAGAACAGCTCTGAAAGAACTAATGATTGACCCAAGGTCCCACCAGCAGCTGCATGGGGAGGAGTGGGGAATCAACCCCAGTTCTCCCAGATTAGAGTCCGCACTCCTAATCACTACACCAAACAAGCGATGTCAAGCAGGTTCTGGTGAGGCAGCATACACATTTTCTAAATAAATATATAAAGTCTGACAGACTGCACCCTGAAAGATATTTCTGTAAACTTTAATATTTTGGATTAAATGTAAAAAAAAATATCATTTGCCTTGGAAGCATGGAAGCTTTACGCAGTATCCCCAATCCTCCATGTTTCCTGGTTAAGGGAAAAATGCTGTTCAAACAAATTACAATGATGATCTGACCCCAATGGTAACAAGAGAAAGAAATTTTACTTACAGAAATAGAAGCACATCTTACATGACATCCTTTAGTGAACAGACTAACTTCAAAAAGGTTAACTTGCTACAACTCCAAGACAGGTAAGAGAGAGAAGAAGAGAGGTCCTATAAAAGATAAAATAGAAGACAATCAACAGCCAAAGAACATCAACATCTAACCTATGCGAGGTTGGGGCCAACTGCCAATAGTACCCCAGTGAGAGAATTTTCTTAACCCTTTCCCTCCCTGATCCTCTTGCATGCAGAGTTACAATATCCAACATAATAAGCTTTGTGACCAAAAGTTAAGGAAGTGTACCTTTCCCTGTCACTGCAGCAGGATAACCCATATTTGCCAGACTTGTTGCTGTCATACAGCTGTTGAAGGAAAAGAGGACATCTTTGTTCAGTAGTAGGTAACTCTGTCTGAGATGCCTTTTGACTGTCTTTAAGTTGTGTGGTTTTTTGCCCTCTTGGGCAACATGCTAATGTACAGTATGTACTGAGTTATTTTGGTGGCCAGATGGTGGTGCATGGTCTTTTACTGCAGTGACCTAGAGGACTAAAAGCTAGTCTTCTGAACCCTTTTGTCCCACTAATGTAATGTTTCCAAGGGCCTGCCCAAGAATCATGTTTGTGAATCTACATGATTACCATATACCCATCAGTAGAATCATATCTACAGAATAAATAAGCTTACAAAATCAGTCACATAATGGCAAAAAGATGTTGCCTGTTGTATAATATTGTAGCTGACATGTTGTCTATAGGAAATGGGCAATTTCTTGGGCAAATTGAGCTCCTTTGTATTGGTTTCCATTTGGCCACTGATTTTAGAGACTTTCACTATTGCATTGATGTGCTTTGCTCACCTTGTGTGATTCAATGTCATCATTGACTGCTTTGACAGTCATAGACCTTGTAGCTCCAAGATGCTAGCAGTGGATGCCAAATATTCAGAGTTGACGAGGTGGTCTGATACTTAGCTCTTTTTAGCCTGGTATTGCTCCCCTGTGTAGCAAACATACTAATTTAACTAGACCACCTCAACTGTTTGGAAATGTGTGGAAGTAAGAGATGTGGTTATGGTCGCCTCATTCAGTATGTGGGAGGAGGCCATTAAGCAGCTCTGCATACAGCTAGTGCCACCAAGTGGCAAGCTTTGTTTGTTAAGCAGGCATCTCATGTCAAAGAGTCTGTGAACTCTCCTTTTGTGGTCGCGAAGAGTTGCACTCGACTGTGCGACTGAACAACAACAAACATTATTTGTAGACCCATGCAGGAGCATTTCCTGGACAAGGTTCTAGTCTCTGTTTTGGTCTTTTTGTTTTATCCAAATAATTTGAAGCAATCAATTTGATATGTTTTGGTCTGTTCCACTAGCGCGATCTCAAGCTCTTTATCTCATGGGGAGCCCAGCCATGGACTTGCTGATAGAGTAATTAATTGTAGAGAAGTTCTTGAAGCCTTCAACCTCCTTGTCCTTCAAGTGAGTTCTTTTCCATATGCTCTTCAAACTCTGCAGTCTAGAATCAGCTCTTCCAATGAGGTACACTGGATACAGTTTAGTAACATGGTAAGGGTCTAAATGTTATGATATAATATAAATGTTTACAGTGTTTGTTCCCATGAACATCTTTTGCTCTCCACCTCTGGTGCTATTGCTTTCCTAAGAAAAAAATTCCTCCCTCTTGATTAATGGTTTATGAACAAACTTGAAAAGGGTATCTGAGTAGGATGAAACTATACTTGCTACTCATCTTGTATATCAAAAATTACATTACCATGGTCACTAACCAGCCTACCAACTGCATCATCAAGCTCCAGAAATTGCTTAGTACTGGCGCTTTTGAAGAACTTCTCCCGCCAGGATGGATGGATAGGCTAAAATGGGGAGATCGCTATAAAACATAATTTCCTGTGTTCCTTCTAGGAAGAATCATCTCAAGTATAGAAATTTCAGTGTACTAAGAGTGTGACTGTGTTGAACATTACACAAATAAAAATGTGAGTCCAGTGGTACCTTTAATACCAACAGAATTTTATTCAAGGTACAAGCTTTCATGTGCATGCACACTTCTTCAGATACATTGAAATGGAAGTTACCGGTCCATACATATGGACAGAGGGTGAGCAGCAAATTAGCATGCAACATAATGAAGATGTTTAACAGATTCAAGAACCAGACAGGAATAACAAGCTTAGTTTATATGGTTACCATTTGTTTGGGTTTAATTCTGGGGGGGAACATAGTGAAGGAAATAAATATATTAAAATGGGAGACTGATGGGCAAATGTTTTATTGCAAAGGATCTTCAGGAACAGACTAGAAAGGAAAGTGCTGAGTTACAAGTTATTACAGCACTCAGAACACTGGAATCCACAGGACTTAACAGGGATATTGGTTTCTTATCACACTACATATGCTAACCTAATTCAGTCCTTACATCTGTATTCTCACCATTTCCCCAGAAGGACTATACATCCTCTTTATTTTATTTTATCTCTTATTTAGAATAGTAGATTGGAATAGTAGATTGTAATGTAATGAATAGTAGAATGTAATATAATTTGGAATGTTAGATTGGAATGTATTCTCTGGTCCTGGGACAGGGAAAATAACGCTACACAGCCAATCGACTCACCTCAAAGAAGAAGATGCTGTAAGATCACCTCCATGCTTGAGAGGAGACGGATGGAGTTTAATGGCAGAGTCTCAGTTAATTACTCTCAGCATTCCTCAATTAAGAAGGGTACATCTGCCTATCAATCTCCTACTTTGTTATATTTATTTCCTTCACTATGTTTCCCCCTGGAACTAACCCAAACAAATGGTAACCATATAAACTAAGCTTGTTATTCCTGTTTGGTCCTTGAATCTGTTAAACATCTTCATTATGTTGTATGCTAGTTTGCTGCTCACCCTCTGTCCATATGTATGGACTGGTAACTTCCATTTCAATGTATCTGAAGAAGTGTGCATGCACTCGAAAGCTTGTACCTTGAATAAAACTTTGTTGGTATTAAAGGTGCCACTGGACTCAGACTTTATTCTGCTGCTTCAGACCAGCACGACTACACACCTGAATCTATTACACAAATGTTTTTAGTATCTTGTGTATGATGGAAGAAGTCATTTTAAAGATGTATGACAATACTGGGGTGTGTTATTGGAGGAGGAAAGAACTTGCTAACATGCAGAAAGAAAAGTAAACATTTGTAAATTTCATTTTGCTTCAATCTCTGCTTGAAATAGGAGGACTTAGGCCGAGATGAGAAACTGTATTTTGGCTTGAGCGAATATGGCAAATCTTTGCAGTGGGGAATAACAAGCCCTCTTCTGAGATGTGATGAAACCTTTGAAAAAATGGTCCATACGCTCTTAGAGAGGTAAATGTTTTTGGAATAGTATTTAGCCATGATTATGGAAATGGGTTTTGCATTTGTGCTGTCATTATATAGGTATAGAAATCTCGTGTAGAATCTTTTGGATGTTCCCAAATCCCCAAAGTGGCAGCTGTTTGTTTTGCCACAGAAAAGGTACTCCTTGTACTTGCAGAAATATACACAATGGTTCAGTGGTACTTGCATTAGGTTTTATTTTTATGGCAAGATCTTGTTATCTGGCATCCTTCGTGCAACAGTTCAATGTATCAGGAATTGTATTTATTATTGTTGTTCTTATTGTTGTTCTCATTGATGTTATATTTCAAACCATTTTTGTTTGTTTGTTTTGTCTTTATTTTTTATTGCTTTTCTACAAACACTATAGGAAAGGGGAGACAGGGGGATTTCTAGGACTAATAAATAAAACGACGAAATAAAGCAAGGATCATAAACATACAAACATAATCATTTGTCATCCCTACATTTAGATATAAAAAAAAGAAAGTAAGGAGTGTTACTGTTTTTCTTATCATAATAAAGCTGTTTTAAGCCTATTTGGGAGTACATTATAGCCTATTTCAAACCATTTTTGAATATTGCTTGATAATTTACAAAACCACAAGTTATGCTGCAGTATGAGGGAAGGCAACCATGGCTATTGAGAGCCACCATGGTCCTCCAGACAAAGACTCCATCTGGGCCAGGCCTGTAGCCATGAGGGGGCTGGGAAGGATGACTCCTCCTCCTGAATGTGTCCTTCCCCCTCAGGCATGCCTGGCCGGAGGGGGGGGGGTCCGGAGGAGGTCTTCCCAGCCGTGCGTCTGTTTGCATTCTGCTGCTGCCTCACCCACGTGCCCCTTGTGTGGCTTGTCCTGGCCGGCCAGGAGGAGCTCTCAGCTGGAGTAGGGGGCAGTGCAAGTGGAGGGCAGGCAGTGGCTCCAGTCTCTTTTGTGTAATCTGAGCCGGTTGGGGGGGGATGGTGTGATGCAGAGGTGGGGGGTCCTGTCATAAATCGTTCCGGTGTGAATTGCTGGCTGAGGTACTGAGCCTCTGACTCCCCACACTGGGAAGCAACAGCCAGGGAAGGCTTCAACCCCCTGGAGTGGGTCAGCCACCATAAGAGACAGGAGTCCAGGGAAGGTGGACCCGCACATGTCTGATCTAGCAGGGCTCTTCTCCTGTTCTTGTGAGAGACTGGGGGGTGGACCATGGAGAGAAGGGAGGTCAGAGTGATGAGTGCTTCTTCAGGCTGGGATAATGGAGGGAGAGGCAGCCCTCTGGGTGCAGGAGTCCCCTTTGCCATCTGCTTTGGGGGACTTTTTGCTAGAAACAGAGCACCTGAGTTGATGCCATGAAACCGCCACTGGGTGTAGCCATGATAGCCTTTCCGAAGGAGGCAGGAGGGTTCTCTCCATTTCGAAAACAGCTGTGGGGAGACAGTGTGCTGGTCAGGTGAGTTCTCAGCTTGGGCCCAACCTTGGCAACACAAGCTGTGGCTCAGCTGTACAAGAATACTCTGCCAGGAGGGCAGCCCTTTAGCCGGTGGAGCCAAGGGGCAGCTTGGGGGCCTGAGTGGGAAATTGGCCAGATGCCTGTGGCTGGGCACCGCTTCCGACAATGGTGGCTCAGCAGGGGGGGAGAGACTAAAGGGAGTGGGGAACTGAGTGGGCCTTGCTCTCCTCTTCATCCCACCGGGGCCATGATCCCCCCTCTTCACTCCCCTGTTTTCTTCAGGGGGACTGATACCTGTAGTCAGGAGATAATAATAATTCTGGGAGATCTCCAGGCTCCACCTGGAAATTGGCAAGTCTAGTTCTGGTCATTGTGCTGCTGTCCCCTTGTTGCCCCCTTAACAAGAAATTTCTGGCTATGGGCCTGATGGGCCCCGCAGATGACCCTGATACTGAGAACAGAGTAATATTTTTTTCAGTAGGGAAGATACAGTAAAGGAAAAACGACAGGTGTATTAAATAATGGATTTTACTTAATTTATGATTTACAGTGTGCAGATTGCAATAGGAAATGGTGCAAAAAATGAGCAAGTGGAATCAGAAAGACTCCACAGCCAGAGGATCTAACCAGAATGCTGAAGTGCACTATAAATGAAATACAGATGAGACAAAGATTTGCTGGGAATAAGCCCCTTCAATGAAGTGAGACATCAGTCTCTCTCAAAAAGCATCCAACTGGTAAAATACCTTAAAATATTTCTGCTCACCCAAAACCAAAAAGCAAGCTTACACAATGTAAAGATGCTTAATGAGGAAGAACATTTAGGGAAATGTGTGAAGTTGGTTGTATCCTCCATGGAAAGGAGGCCTGTTAGCTGAGTCTCCAGTTGATGATGATACTTTTTATGATGGCAACAGATTTCCTGTTGGTTTTGCCCCCAACAGACCATACCTACCTCCTCTAGAATCTGCATCTACTACTGTCAGCCTTCACAACTACTTGTTCAGTTTGTGCCAAGATTTCCCTAGGGCTTAGCCCAAAAGTTTGTTTTCAGCACAAGCTGAGTCCTGGAAGAAAAATACTTCTCAGCATACCTTCCCCATAGCACTGGGAAACTGTGGTCTCCTTCTTCCATGTATTTTAATAATTCAGTAATATACTTAAAAGGAGCTGCGGTGGCTCAAGTGGTTAAGACGCTGAACTGCAGGATGTGGAAGGTCAGTAGTTCAGCAGTTCGAGATCTGAGTGTGCCTCATGACGGAGTGAGCTCCCATCTCTAGTTCCAGCTCCTGCCAACCTAGCAGTTCGAAAGCAAGAAATTGCAAGTAGATAAATAGGGACAACTTTGGTGGGAAGGTAACAGCGTTCCGTGCGCCTTGGCGTTTAGTCATGCCGGCCACATGACCATGGAAACGTCTTCGGACAGCGCTGGCTCTTCGGCTTTGAAACGGAGATGAGCACCGCAACCCTTGAGTCGGACTCGACTGGCTTTCGAGCAAGGGAACCTTTACCTTTACCTTAATATACTTAAAGATGTAGAGGAAGCAGTGGAATTACTTAATTATATTTTAAAATCCCTCTGTAAAAATAAGGATAAGATAGCTACATACATAGGGATAAAATCTTTCATAAGAATAAAATCAGAGGCTTTGTTGGATCAAGCCAAAGTACTCTCCAGTCTAACATCTTATTTTCCACACTTGCCAGCCAGATGCTTCTGGTAATCCCACCAGCAGGAAATAAAGGCAACAGCCACCCTCTTATATTTCCCCCTAACAACTGCCATTCAGACATTTAATCCCTATGAACATGGAGGTTCTATTTAGCCATCATAGCTAGTGGCCACTGATAGACCTGTCCACTGGCATGTATCTGTGTAATCCACGTTTAAAGTTTTCTGGATGTCACCTCTTATAGTAGTTTATTCAGTAAATTAATTATGGAGCAAATGAAGTAGTGTTTCCTTTTATCTGTCCTGCTCTTGCCTCCAGTCAAGTTTACTGTTTGTGAACTCTGGCAGTGAGGCAGCAAAACATTCTCAGTCTGCATTTTCTTCACATAATTCATTTGTTTGTAAGAATCCATATTTATGCCATGGAGTCCGCAGTGGCTCAGAGGTTAAGATGCTGAGCTGCAGACCGGAAGGTCTGTAGTCCGGCAGTTCGTGACCCGAGTGCTACATGACAGAGTGAACTCCCATCTCTGGCCCCCGCTCCTGCCAACCTAGCAGTTCGAAAGCAAGAAATTGCAAGTAGATAAATAGGTACCATTTTGGTGGGAAGGTAACAGCGCTCTGTGCACCTCGGTGTTTAGTCATGCCGGCCACATGACCATGGAGAAGACTTTGGACAGCACTGGCTCTTCGGCTTGGAAATGGAGATGAGCACCGCCCCTAGAGTTGGATTTGACTGGCTTTCAAGCAAGGGAAAACTTTTTTATATTTATATAATTTATTTATCTATATCAGGCCCATAGGCACAAGGGGGCTCACAAGGGCGACATCCCCTCCTGAATGTGCCTGCCTCCGTCCTCATCCATGCCTTTGGGGGGGGGTTTGGTATTTTTTAATATGTGTGCATGTGAGTTTGTGTGCACCTGGAAGTCATGGTGACCTCTGGTGACTGACCCCTCCTGGGGGGCCTGGAGAATATTCAGAGAGGCGGCTGAATAAAGCCTGCCCCTGCCCTCCTGCCTCTGGTATTTCAAGGAGGTCTCCCATCCAGTTAGTTGCCGGAGTCAACCTTGCTTAGCTTCCGAGATCTGACAAGATCAGACTTGCCTGGGTTATCCAGGTCAGGGCATTTGTGCCTTTTGCTTCCCAGAGAGACACGAGCCAAGTCAGAGACTCGTGAGCACAGGGGGAAGCAGGGGAGGTAGGCTGGAGACAGGCGCAGCCACCGTGGAGACACAAAGCCTGGCTGGGGTCACACACACCGTGGCCGAAGCGATGGAGTGAGCGCCCCTGGAGAGGACACAGCTCCAGCCACGATGGGGCCCTTTCTCACTGAGGTGAGCAGTGAAGGTGGGCCCAAGCTGGTTTCCTCAGGCGTCAGCCCCCAGCAGAGGGCAAGTGGTCTGCCGTGGAGTGCACTCCACATGGGAGCTGCTTCCCGGACGCTCAGAGCAGGGATGGGACGCACATGCAGGGATGGGATCCCCTCTTCTCCTCCTCTGTCTCTCTCCTGCCAAATGAGGTAGGCGTCCACTGGGAGATAGGGATATTTGGTTTTAAACAAAATGGATTATCAGAACACAGTTTGAGTCCAGTGGCTCCTTTAAAACTAACAAAATTTTATTCAAGGTATAAGCTTTCATGTGCAAGCACACTTCTTCACATTCAGTGAAACAGAATTTCCTTAACCATTACATATAGAAAAGGTGGCGGTTAGTTAGTTGCCTGGAAGGGCCAATTAGAAACAGAAACAAGTCTGCCTGAGATCACCATTATTATTTATTATGGCAATGGAAACCAGACAAGATAATAGGATTACTGGAATAAAGGATGGTAAGGAAGAATACAAGATGAATGACTATTAATACAAGATTAATATATATATTAACACAAAGCATAATGCCTTCAGTCACGAAGTTGCATTTACAAAAGGCCAAAAAATGTCTCACCGATGTAATAATAATAAAAAACATTTGCTTCAACAGTGTTGAAAATGTAACTAAGTCAGTTCTAATTATTGAGTGGAAGTAGCTTTAACTACAGATCTCAGACTTCATATATCCTTTAACTAAATATAAAACAAGATCTGTTAAAAACCACAAACACAATTTAAAATCACATTCTTAAGCCACAGTATTGTTTGTGTGTGTTGTTCAACCCAGAAGGGCATTCACTATTCTACATATTTATAACCACTAATACAGATTTATAAAATCAGTTTACATGTAAAGGATGGATGGAGGGAAAAATCACCCTTTCAGTACGTGGATAGTGGGGAAAATAGTAACTTGGGAATTAATAACTTGACTGTTTATAATATTAGCAGACCATTGCTGTTTATAATATTTTTCTATTCAAAATATTAACAGAGATTTGCTATTCTACTATCAAATACGTTTTAACTTCCCAGCTAGGGTAAGGATGAGAAGGAATGAGATTCAAACTTGAAAATAAGGGTAGGGGAGTGTCTTGCCTTGCTCCAGTGCTGGATTGGTCAATATGTTTAGCAGCATATCAGGGGTCATTTCGTAGAAAAAGAGCTAGGGGAACTCATTAGCATAACTCATTAGCATATGCCACACCCCCTGACATCAGGGGCCCGGCGGTGGACCTGCAAGGCCAGCGGGAGTGCGAGGAAGCCCCGCCAAGGCCCTCCCTGGCCCCAGGCAGGCAGGGGTGGGGAGAGGTGGGGAGGAAGCAACTTACCCTCCTTCTTCTCCTGCCTCCTCCTGGCTGAATGAGGACTGGAAGCGGGGCGGCCGGAAGCAGGGGGCGGGGCTTCGTCATGTGCCCCGCCCACTGCACCTCACCCGGGGGAACTGTGTTCCCCCGCGTTCCCCCCCGAAATGACCTCTGCAGCATATCAGTATAAGTGTTTGCCTCAGCCTTGCTATAGTGAAGTATCCCGCCTCTGATTACTTCCAAGTTGGTTATCTGCCTCAGCATTCATTCTGCTGGGAAGTGGGGCTTCCCCCTGTTTCTCCACTGCATCATGGAGGCTTGGCATCCCTGTGTACCAACCCAGATATGAGAACTGAAATGTTTACAGTGGCAGCGTGGATACAAGTCTTTGCAAATGTTGTCTTTGCGCCCAGTGAATACTATGCCAGCAGGGTGAATTCGGGCAGCCGGTTCTCAACAATGGTCACTGACCTAGCTGTGCTCCCTATAGGCATAGCGTGCTTCATGCTGTGTCTCAGGAAGTCGTCACTGACCTAGCTCTGCTCCCTATTGGCATAGCGTGCTTCATGCTGTGTCTCAGTGGCAGGTAACCTGGCAGTAGCCATTTACCTTATAGCTGCAGTCAGCATGTGATGAAAAGAGTGCAGTAATTCACCTTTCCTGTCTCCCAGTTAGTATTTTAAACTTGCTGTCCTACAGTTTGTCTACACTGGGGCTATATATGCCAGTGATTTCTAAGGTGCAGCTGTGTTTCTTTTAGCCATGGAGACCTAAATGTATGCCAACGCAATGCTTATATAATGAATCATATAAATCAAAACAAGAACATGTTGGAAACCCTGAATTATGCAGTGCGTAAGCCCTCTTTCCTTTTTTATTGCCTGGTTAGACCTGATTTCAGGCCTATTTATGCTGACTAAAACACAGCTGTATTCCTTTCAAGGTACCCCAGGCTGCACAGCATGGTGATTCGCTGCTATCTGCTTATTCAGCAGTATTTGGAAGCCTTGATGGCTCTCACTACCATGGCCTCACTAAGAGACCACAGCACACCTGAGACACTCAGCATAATGGATGACATCATCACTTCACCTGGCAAGGATAAGAGTGGTCGTGGTCACATGCTTGTCATCAGGATTCCCTCAGTGCAGCTGGCAATGCTGGCCAAAGAGAGGCTGCAAGAAGCGCGAGATAAACTAGGCCTGCAGTATCGTTTTGAGATCATCCTGGGCAACCCAGCTTCAGAACTTGCCGTTGCCAAGCACTTTGTGAAACGATTAAAGGTGAGCATCAAAGAATGTTGTGAATTTTCGTGCAAGTGTACAGCTGTACGTTCATAGGCTTGTGTACTACATTCACTCAGTGAAGGGTTATAGTAAATAGAATGGAAAACACTCCATACACTTTCTTATAGTGTTACTTGGAGTGCTATGGCAGTGTATGGAAAATTATAATTATTATTGTTTGCACAATAACAAGTTTACAGTTTAAGAAACATTTGTTGCCCGGTAATTTCTGCAAGACTTTCTACACCTTTGCTGGAACAGCTGAACCCATCTCCAAAACTGTCCTCACTTACAAACTTCTAGGCATTTTGCTATGGTAGTATATCGAAAAACATATCGGGTTGGATCCCATCTATTATTATTTTTTTTGCACAAACACAACTTCCCTGCCTCCATATTCTCACTGCGGCCTGAAATGCCCCTTATGCTGATTCTAGGAGCAGAGGAGCCCAGAAGCAGCATGAGGGAGGAGTTGAAGAAGAAGGGGAAACATAATCGGCAAAACCCACTTTTGCACATGTGGTCTTTTTGCACAAGACACTTGGACCAGATTCCTTTTTTCCTTTGGGCTCTGCACAGCATAGTGTAAGATCAAGTAATACACAAGCTAGTTATGGTGATGATATGAAGGCAGAGAGGCAACATTAAATAAAATCTTATAATAAAAGAATAAAATAAAATTCATGATTACAGACCCTGATTTTCCTAGTCATTTAGAAGACAACCACAACATTTGAGTATTAACTGAAATTCGTGAGAATCAAGTGACAAAGCTTAAATAAATCTCAGTACACTGATGAGGAGTAAGATACTGGTGCAATGTGTCCTCTGTAGGATCAGGCTCCTATTACAATATTGCATATAAAATGAGCCCTGCAAGATTAGAGCAGAGGCCCATCTAGTCTAGCATCCTGCAACTGCTGACCAAGTGCCACAGTTTGCAGAGGCCAAGCCTTCCCCTGCTCCTGCTTTCTCCCCAGCGAATGCATTCAAAGCCTTCTAAGGTAGTGGCCATCGCTATATAATGCAACAGGGAGTTCCACAGATTAATGATCCTTGTGTTTGACTTTCTGTCCAGGATAAATAATAGCATGAAACAATGTTGGAAAACAGTTTTCTCTTGAGGAAAAACACTGTATTCACTGTTCATGATATAAACAGGGTAGCTAGGATGGCAATAGGAGGGGGAAGATTTATACCCCACCCTTCACTTGGCGTCTCAGAGCGGCTTACAATCATTTTCCCTTCCTCTCCCCACAACAGAAACCATGTGAGGTAGGTAGGGCTGAGAGAGCTCTGAGAGAACTGTGACTGACCCAAGGTCACCCAGCTGGCTGCATGTGGAGAAGTGGGGAATCAAACCCAGTTCTCCAGATTAGAGTCCACCACTCTTAACCGCTACACCAAACTGGCTCAAACTGGGAAACAAATTGTATCTGAGGTTTGCTATGATTACTCAAGCCCAAAACTCTGTTTTCAGTGTTCTCATTGATGGTCAAAACTGCTTTTTCAGTAATCCAATGTTACATAAATTCCCATCAGTATTTTGTTTCACACATCTGAGTTGATCCTATAGAGAAGGATGAGAGAAGCTTTTTCTCTTCTTTCGAAAGGACTGTGTGAGTTTATCCTACAGGCTTGGTGCAACTTGTATTACTTTCAAATGTATGCTGCACTGAAGGTACAGGAAGCCATAGGCAGATTGAGTAATGAAAGGAAGCATGAGTGGTGAAGGGAAGCAGATCTTTAATAGATTTCTTCTCCCAATCCTGGGAGAGGAATTAGTCATAGGTCTTTTCACAGTGGAAATTTCTGAAAAGCAGGGCAGCATATTGACTCATTGATCCACTGTTAAGTGTTCCATTTTCAAACTATTTCTTTTGCCTCAAAAGGAATGACTCATAATACACGGCATCTGTCTGAGGTGGCGAGAGAGAAAATGGCAGATGGAGAGGAGCAAAGAGCTAAGAGGAAACAGTTCCTCTGGTTTGTACATCCATATTTCAGGGAGCTTTTGTTAATGTGTTTGAAAGAGGAAATTATTACCTCATATTACTTCTACTTCTGATTGTAAAATAGCGCTTTATATTAGTCACGTTCCCAGGTCTTTGGTGCTCCTTTTTTAAAAAAATAAATAAAATGTGCATTCTCCTCTTAGTTCAGATGACCATTTTACAGTTTGTGCTTCAGCTACAATTGTCAGCTGTTACAGGGCTTTGGGTCCATTAAAGTCCCTGAGGTGAGAAGGCTTTACATGGGCTCACCATCCCTCTGCTTGTGCTACCTACTGCAGTCTGCCCAGCCCTTATTTTTCTTTTTAGTACGTGCTACTTCTTGTGTAGACCCAATCAGGGAGGGGAGTGGGGGAATGGATGACAACTCACAGGGTGCCAGGAGATCCCAGTGATTGGGGGCAGGGAGAGGTATGGCAGTGGGAGAAGGTCTTGGAAGGGAAGGAGGCGGAGATATGGAGATGCTCGATCTGCTCCCAACCTTCATCCCATCCCGAGATACGTGGGTGTGAAGGCTAGGAATGTTTACCCCCCCTTCATCACTGGTGTTGTGCAATACCAAGTCCATTAATAATAAGACCAAGACACTATCTAGCACAGCAGAATATGGACCTGGCTTGCATGACCGAGACCTGGGTGAGGGATGGCGAGACTATCACCCTGCAAGAACTGACCCTTCCAGGTTTCTTGGTCCTTCACCAGTCACAAACTCAGGGGCAGGGGGTAGGGTTGCCTTACTCATCCGGGAGGGTTTCTCCTTCAGGCCACTCCCCATGCCAAAGATTGCAGGTATTGATCGTGTTGGCTTGGTGTGGGATGCTGAGGAGAGCCTGGCTGGCTGCTTGGTGTACTGACCACCTAGCACACCGGCAGACAGCCTGCCGAGCCTGTTGGACGTGGTGGCTCAGCGGGCCTTGGAGTTCCCAAGGTTATTGCTTCTTGGGGACTTCATGCAGATGGAGCCACTGCCACCAATCAGGCTTTGGACCTAGTGTCTTCCATGGCAGCGCTGGGGCATTCCCAAGTTGTATCAGGTGCCACACATCAAGCAGGCCAGACCCCAGATCCGATCTTTGGCATGAGGATGAATCTGGCCTCGAGGGAAGAGATGCCATGGTCTTGAAGGCCCGGCTGGGTGTCTCAGCCCCCCCCCCCCCGGATGGGGGGGGGGCGGATTTTTGCGTG
>NW_015173707.1:77812-100875 GCF_001447785.1 Gekko japonicus | reverse complement strand
CGTATAGGCAGCGAGCAGATTTATGCTCGCCTGTGGAGACTAATGGATCCAATTGGTTTCCAGAATGCTATGTGGGATCTGATGCCTTCCAGTGCCTCATTGGATGAGCTGGCAGAGGACTGGAGTGTCCATCTCTCTGAAGCCATTGATGAGGTTGCCCCATGATGCTCTCTTTGTTCCGCCTGAATATCCGCCTGGTATACGGAAGAACTCAGGGGGATGAAGCGGGCACTGAGACAACTTGAGCAAGACTGGCAGCGAGTTTGCAACGAAGCCACAAGAACATCTTTTAGGATGTTTATGAGGTCCTATAAGGTGGTGGTAAAGGTTGTGATGGACTTCTGCTCAGCCTCCATCACATCTGCAAGCTCACGCCCAGCACAATTGTTTAGGGTAGTTCAGCTATTGATGTCCCTCTCTGGAGGGACCCAGAAGAGTAGTAATTTGGCCATTAGCTGTGAGGCTTTTGCAAGCTTTTTTGCGGACAAAGTCCTGTTGCTCCACTGTGACTTTCCTGCCAGCGTTGACACAGTAAGTGAACTGGATGCCCCTTGGCTGTCTTTGGATTCAGTTTTAGACACCTTCAGCCTGCTGTCCTCTGCTGATGTCGACAGTATCCTGGGTATTGTTCGAACGACCACGTGCCCCCTGGATCCGTGTCCCTCATGGCTGGTGAAAGCTGGCAATGAGAGGATGCGGGGCCCACTGGGGGACATTATCGGTTTGTCCCTAGAAACAGGGGTCTTTCCAGAGGGCCTTAAGGAGACTGTGGTTGTACTGCTCTTTAAAAAAAATCACTGGATCCATATGACCCAGCCAATTACCACCCAAAATTGAAGTTGCCATTTCCTGGGTAAGGTAATTGAGAGAGCAGTAGCTGAGCAGCTCCAAAATTTCCTGGACCCATTCCAGTCCAGCTTCTACCCAGGCCATGGGATGGAGACGGTACTGGTCGCCCTAACAGATGATCTTCGTAGGGAGCTGGATCATGGCGGGTCAGCACTGCTGTTGTTACTTGATCTCATGGCAGCATTCGACACAGTCGATTATGATCTTTTGACCTACCGCTTCACTGACGTGGGGATTCATGGGGTAGCCTTGCAATTACTTTCCTCATTTCTCCATGGTCAGGGACAGAGGGTTGCATTGTGGAGAGAGACATCCTCCAGGTTCCCAGTGTTATGTGGAGTTCCTCGGGGCAGTCCTCTCCTTGATGTTGTTTAACATCTGTATGCACCCCCTCGCCAACTGGCTTGGAGTTTCAGACATGGGTGTCATCAGCATGCAGATGACACTGAGCTATATCTGCTCTTGGATGGCCACCCAGATACCATCCCGCAACATCTGGTCAAGGGTTTGGAGGCTGTAACTGAATGGTTAATGAAGAGCAGGTAGGTTGAGACTGAATCCAGGGAAGATGGCGGTTCTGTGGCTGGGGGGGTAGGGCTTTAGAATTGGGGTTCCAGCTTCCAGCCTTTGATGGGGCACCATTAACATCAGTGCGCTCCATCAGGAGCTTGGGCGCCTCCTTGTCTGTGGAGGCACAGGTCACTAATACTGCCAGATTGCCATTTTACCATCTATGCCAGGCACAGCTGCTGGCCCCTTTCCTGTCGTGCCTCAACCTAGCCACGGTAATCCATTCAACTGTTACCTCCAGGCTGGACTACTGTAACTCGCTCTATGCTGGCCTGCCCTTGAGACTGACCTGGAAGCTCCAGCTTGTCCAGAATGTGGTGGCACAAATTCTGGTGGGAATGCCATGGACAGCACATATACAAACTGTGCTGCGCCAGCTATACTGGTTACCAGTGGTATACTGAGTCAGGTTCGAGGAGGAGGAGGAAGAAGAAGAAGAGGAGGAGATTAGATTTATACCCCGCCCTTCACTACCCAAAGGAGTCTTAGAGTGGCTTACAAACTCCTCTCCCTTCCCCTCCCCACAACAGACACCCTGTGAGGTAGGTGGGGCTGAGAGAGCTCTGACAGAAACTGCTCTTTTTCAAGGACAGCTCTTATCAGAACTAAGGCTTTCCCAAGGTCATCCAGCCAGGTCAAGTGGAGGAGTGGGGAATCAAACCCGGCTCTCCCAGATTAGAGTCCGTGCACTTAACCACTACACCACACTGGCTCTTAGTGTTGACTATCAAGGCCTTGAGCGGTCAGGGACCACGTACCTTTAGGAATGCCTCCTCCAATATGTCCCCAGAAGAACGCTGAGATCAGCTGATAACAGCTTGCTTGTGATCCCCAGCCCTAGGGAGGTCCGTCTGTCCTTGACTAGTGCCAGGTCCTTTTCAGTCCTGGCCCCGACCTGGTGGAACTCTCTGCTGAACAACATCATGGCCCTGCGGGATCTGATGCAATTCTGCAGGGCCTGTAAAGCAGAGATTTTCCACCGGGCTTTTAGTTGAGGGCAGCAGTGGTTAAGACTGGCACCCTCTTTTTCTTCCTATGACCCCCATGTCTCCTTCACTGCTGTGCAGACAGCACTGTAGCCAGCAAAAGGGGTTTATATCACCATCGGGATTGGTTAATTTATTGGTGTATTGTGATAATTTTATCCTGGTTGTATTTTAACTGCTTTGAAGGTTGTAAATCACCCAGAGCCTGCTTGCAGAGTTGGGCTATTTGTAAACTTAATAAAAATGTTAAAATAATTAAAAAATATACACAGCAAGGAGGAAAGAAATACATATCACAGTTTTCCCAGAAAGCTTCCCTTGGCTTAATGGGTACTTGTACCATGTACAATTTGGTTACTGAATGTTTTTCGTTTACACTACAGGACGGAGAAATGTTCCACTTGTCAAAACTGTCTATAGTTGTGCTCGTGGTTTTTGCTTTTGGGGTAGAACAGTTCTTTAGAAACAATAGTTTAATTTTTGTTCTAATAAGGAATCATGGAGGGGGAGTAAGACCAATTCTCTTTAAGCAACTCCTCAGATGGCTAGGAAAAGAGTTTAACGTATTATATGCCCTCTGTTGTAGACAGACATTTAGTGTTTGCAAAGGTGAGATAATTTAGCTTCTAGTGGTACTGGATGCTTTTTATTCTGAATAACTAGCAGTGCAGTCCTAAGCAGAGTTAAACCCTTCTAAGAGTTTGACTTGAATGCATTTAGGAATGTGCAACTCTGCATAGGACTGCACTGTAAGAACTACGGTCGAAGACTAATTCCCCTGGCTTTCTTACTAAATCATGCTGCTGCATCACTTTCATGTCAGTTTGTCTCTGTTTTTGTAAAAACGGTCCCCTCCTTAGGGGTTTCTTGTGTCACTTCTCAGTGCAATGCATAAATTGGTATCTGATGGATTCTGTGTACCCTTTGCTGTAGTTAACCATGTATACATTGCACAGGTTATTGCCCTTATTGTACAAGTTTAATGCTTACCTTGTTTTGCTTATTTTTGTTTTATATACCACTTTTTAACCCAGGCAAGTAACAAGTTTTTGTTCTTCATTTATCCTCATAGGACTTCACGTTTATTCCCTCATATCTCAGGTTAACTGGGTGCTGAGGGATAGCAACTAGGGATGTGCCCTTTTAGAAAAAACAGCAGTTTTGAGGATTAGGATTTTGGGAAGGACATTAATGCTGTTGTTTGGGTTCCCCCAATATCATTTTGGGATTCAATTTTGGGTTCTGGAATTCTTTGAATCTGATTATTCCTGATGGGGGACTTTGGAGGGGGGCAGCAGTAGCTGTTTTTCACCCAAATGTCACCAGCATTGCAGGGGACCCAGTACTGCCTTTTCCACAAAAGACCTGCCAAGTTTCAACCCAAATTGGACTAAGGAGCTCAGTTCTATGGCCCCTTGCACAAGGTGCCTCCTCCCATCCTACTTGTCTCCATGGTTACCTCTGGGGGGGAAATTCCATGCTTTCTCAAAGGTAAAGCCAATAGCCAGACACATAGCAGCAAACAATCACTGGCCTATGCAAACAACACCAACAACCCAAGCAGAACCAGTGTCACAGAAGGTAAGAGGGGAGGGGCCTGGGGCACCCGGGTGCTCATCTCTCTGCACACATGCTGGGTGGGAGGAGGAGACTCATGAGCTTCAGCTGTTCTTCACCACTGGCATTCCTCTTCTCTCACACCCCTGTAAAGGAGAAACACATTGGGAATACAGCATGGATGAGCTTCATTTTAGGTGGTTCTGTGGGTTCTGCTGGTTTTAATTGCCATACTTATCTATGTTCAAGCCGTAGTTCTGATAAGAGCTGTCCTTGAAAAAAGCAGTTTCTGTCAAGAGTTCTCTCAGCCCCACCTACCTCACAGGGTGGCTGTTGTGGGGAGGGGAAGGGAAAGGAGTTTGTAAGCTGCTCTGAGACTCCTTTGGGTAGTGAAGGGTGGGGTATCAATCCAATCTCCTCCTCCTCCTCCTCCTCCTCCTCCTCCTTCTTCTGCTGAGTTACAACAGCTGGAGGAGGGGGCAGCCTGAGCAGCATATGCCAGCACCTGCTTCAGGTACTTCTGTGGGCAGTGCTCCAGCAACACCCTCAGTGAAAAGGGCCTTGCTAGGCCTCTTCATTGCACCACCCCAGCCAACGGAGGGGGTGATAGACAACTGCTGTGGGGCAGGCCTTTGCACTGCTGAAGGGAAAGCCATAGCCCTCCCCCACCCATATGTTCTTCTTCTTAGCGTTTCCCTGAAAGCCATGCCACACTCGCCTCTCATTGTTCATTCTGCCTTTATATACTACTTCACCAACTAACTACTTCACCACTAACCAGCTGCCCTTGACTTTTTCCTCCTCAGAACTAACCAGCAGTTGTCGGGAATTTTTCAAAATCCCACACAACTGTTTTTTGAGGGATGGGGGGGGGGTAAAACTACACCTAGGCTTGCTTCAGCTGAATTCTTTTTTTAAAAAAGTACTGACCTTTTAGCCTAAAAGACTAATTTTTTCTTACTGCAAATCTGAAATGGAAGTATGGAACTCTCAGTTTAGTTTTGTAGCCTACAAGCATAGCCCATTTTTTTCCAGAATATAAGCTACCTAGTCTTTCTTGAACCCTTTAAGAATTTAAGCACAAAGCAGTTAAAATTTTAGAAATTCTAAAACAATCCCAGATACCCCAACAAAACAATGCAAGCCTTTTAAACCAAAACAGCACAAAACAAAATAAATAAAACTATTTTTAAAAGGAACCAGAAAGAAACAAAGGCTCCTCCCGCCAACAACCCACCAGGCAAAAACAAAAAACACAGAAATACAGAAATAGTGGTTTAAATAATGTTTTAACAAAGTGCAGCCAGTCCTGGCACAAAACAAGAAGAGGGTATTTCCAGGCAAGCGGGCAGCAGAATTAATCCAAGGCACAGACAGACCACAGCAGCTGGAGGCATATCAGCAGCACTCCGAAAAAATCTCAGCCAAGGTCAGAAAACTTCAGACTGTGAGAGAATCGTTGTGATTTGGCAGATAGAAGTCCTGCCTGTGTGATCCCACTTGCCTGGGAGAGATGCCCAGAGAAACCTGTCAAATGCCTGATCCTTAAAATGCCCGCCCCAGATATTCCTGAATGTCTTGAATATTTCCAGAAATGGTTGGGACCTGGATACTGGTGTTCCTGAGAATATCATCCCAATACCCAAATATACCCCCCTCAAAATATTAATTAGGTAGCTAGCTACAGAAGTTGACTTGATTTGTGTGCCTATGTGGAGGAGCATTTTTAACGCAAAGATGAATAAGATATAATGTTGGAAAATGCATACCAAGGTTTCTCAATGTTCTTTCCTTACAGGCATGGAGAGGAAATGACCAGGAGGACTGGTTTCCTCATACGTACCAGGATTTAGAAGGTCTGCCTTGTATCGTTGTTTTAACTGGCAAGGATCCACTTGGGGAAACTTTTCCCAGGTATGCTCGAGATGTAACAATATCGGACATTATGTTCTATCCCCCCCTACAACTGAAGCAATAACATTTGGCTTCCCTGTGAACCCTCCCTACTCTCCATATATTGGATGATAGTCTGTCTCTCCCTGTTGCAATGGGACACAGCATGTAGTAGATGACACTGGAATTTGAGGGTAACAGAGAGATTACTTTGTTAACCCCAAATTCCACACGAGCCAGTATCATATGCTATATCCTGTGTCTTGTTGCAGTTTGAGGGTAACAAAGCGATTTGCCCTGACTTGGAAGGTCCAGGCTACCGCAATCTCTTCAGGCTTCGGAAGCTATGCAGAGTTGATCCTGGTTAGTACTTGGATGAAAGACTACTAAGGTCTAGGGTCATTACACAGAAGCAGGCAATGGCAAACCACCTCTGAATGTCTCTTGCGTTGAAAACTCTACCGGGTTGCTATAAGTCAGCTGTGACTTGACACCACTTCCCATCCAAAGATTACTGTGACAGACAGGAGGCTGTCTTGCCCCTAAAGGGAAAAGCTCAGCTGGGCCTATGGGAGTGCTGCTCCAGCACCCAGTCGCCTTTCAGGAGGGGGCTGGAATGTTGGAGAGTTCAGTTCTGCCTCAGGGAGAGAGCAGTGGTAGTTTTTAATCTGCCTCAGCAGAACAGCAGACAGACTGAAGGGTAGCTCTGCTTGGTAGTGTGGCAGAGTGGTTTAACTCTACCTGTGGGAGAGGATAGAGTACCCAGTTGTTAGGCCTGCCTCTAGACATGAGCAGACCTTGTACCATTTAGTTTGACTCTAGGGAAAGGGCAGGCTAGTGTGGGTGGAATCCTGTGCTTGTGAGAGGATCCAACCCAGTGGCTGGTCAATAGAAGCCTGTTTGTGCCTGAAAGCATTAAAGAAAATTCAAAACATACTCTGAAGCCATAACTAGTTTGAATTTATGTGCCTCAGCCAGTGTTCTCCTCTGATTATCTGGAGATCTGTGGTGCTGATCTCTTCTTTGAAAACTACCTGTAAATAAATAAATTTTCTTTGTTATTCATATACAAGTTCTGCCTCAGTGATCTCCATGTTCTACTTGCTCACCACAATATTTAACCTCACATCAGTGAATCCAAAGCCTTTACACTCACTACTGTAAGAACATCTGGTAACTGAGGGAAAGTTTTATGTTTTAAAACAAACCTGATTCCCCCAAAAGCCTGCAGATGGATCCTCTGACCAGCTACAATGCATGTGTAATTAAATATTGTATGTTGTCTTCCCTATCCCCCACGAATATATTGTTAGTCCATTGTCTCTGAGTAACTTTAAATCGCTCTGAGCCCGCATGAGTGGGAAAAAGCGATCAATAAATTGAAAGTATTATTATTATTATTATTATTATTATTACCTTTTCTGTTTCAGGCAAGCCCAGTCCTTGTCCTTTCATACCTTTCTGGAATAGCAGATGAGAAATTGACATTTAAATGGCAAAAATATAAATCCTTTTTGAAACTTCTTTAAATATATATATATATTTATATATTGATTTTCTAGGTCCTTGAAATATTGTGATCTTCGACTGATTGACTCAAGCTATTTAACTCGTACTGCCTTAGAGCAAGAAGTGGGCCTGGCATGCTGCTATGTTTCAAAAGAGGCCATCCGAGGGCCCATTGTGGCTCTTGACCTTAGTGAGAAAGAACAGGAGAAGGCCAGTGTTATTGAGAATGATGCTGATGAGCTGTTAATTGACCTGGAGAGACCTCAGAGTAACAGCAGTGCTGTGACTGGAACTTCAGGTTGGTTTTTCATCTTATCCTCCAGTGCTGCCCCTTTCAGTGAATGCCCCTCTATCCTGGATGTTGGGCTTTAATAGCCATCTGTTAAGCAAGAAGAAATAGAAGGAGGTAATACAGTGTTTGTAGGAAGAGGAAATAATGGAAATGGGGCAGCTTGTCTCAGGAGAAAGAGTTAAGGGGAAGGTGCTGTAGAAGTGAGAGAGAAATTATGTAGGTCCTGTCCAGGGCATTAAAAATGCATAGTCTCAGCTCTGCTACTTGGATTAATTGTTGAAAACAAAAGCTTCAGCTGCAAGCATTGACAATTGTGAGGCCACCGCCTCTTAAAAATTGTAGCAATTAAGTATGACTTAAGGGTTAGGGGAAAAGCTGATTTTGAGGTCGTGTCCATAGGAAAAGGGGGAAGAGTGTAGCAGTTTCTTTGGGGATTGGCCAGTAGCCAGCTTGGTGTCTGCCTAAATCTAGCAAGCCACGTAACTGCTGCTACTGAACAGACAAGGGAAGGCAACTGCAAAGTATTATTAGTACTGGACATCTGCTTCTTCATTAGAACAGCTGGACTCCAAGATCTAACCTTGAATGTAGGAGGGGAGGATTAAATGTCTTTCTAATTGCCATCACAAAAACTACTTATTTTCTGAGCTATCATTTCCTCTAGTTTGTGGCCTAATCCACAATTTTGGTTTGTGGATTGCAACTCAGAGAAAAGGAAGTAGGTGTGGTGGGCAAGGTTCCTTCCCTGCATTTCAGTCTCCTTTGTGTCTCTCAGAAGGCAAGGCTACTGTCCTAGATGGACGCAGGGCCAATGGGGGGGGGGATTTGACCTGGGCCTCAAGCCCAAAGGAAACCTCAAATTTAGACTCATTTTGATTTTTTAATATTTAATAAGTTTTGCAGTTTGTCTCACTCTCGATGCCGGAATTTGTTTTAATTTTTATTATGGCCCGGGTTTCAAAAGCTGGAAATGGCCTGGGCCTCTCTGCACCTATGAGAGGACCTGGATAAAGTCAGGGAAGTAAAGGCTAGTGCCTCTGTCTGCCAAGCCCCACAGAGGGGGACTCCTAGAGTAACCTAGGCCAGGTTTGGCTCAGGGTTTTCTGTATCTGCTTCCTTCCTGAGTAGATTTGGCTGGTGAATTCAAACCAATTTGTGAAATTCATCTACTTTCCTCTCTGGGATTTGCGGTCTCCTTATGAATTCCAGTCCTTGCATTGGGATTTGCAGCCTCTTTATGATTTGCAGTCCTTGAAACATGGTCCTTGCACAACTAGCAAGAATTTCTCCAGATGTGTCTTTTTTCACTCTCACTTCTTTTGCTACAAACAGCAAGGTGCTGTGCCTGGTAGAATTTCCCTTCTGTGCATTTCTTATATATAATGCTCTTAATTCTTTTAATTGTGGTTAGGAGCAGGCTGCAGGTTGGTGTGTTTTAAGTCCTAGTTTCAAACCCTGCTTAACAGCAAAACCTGGTTAGTGTTAACCATGGGTAAGGTTGATGCCAGCTGGTGGGAGGAATAGGATATTGTTAGTGGAATTTGCTGACCACCCTCCATCTTTGACCACCCCTTCAGGTTCTATAGCTGAAAATGGTGTGAGCTCCTCCAGTGCCACAGACAAGTCTCAGAAGCCACCAGCATCCCTTAACTTCCAGAATGTGGTCAACAGCTCAGTCGATGAAGGCTTCACTGCTGGGGAGACCTTGAAGCAAGAATGTGACTCTCTTGGCAACCAGATAGCAAGCAGTACTACTTCTAAATTGTCAGCATCATCCTTCTCCATCAGCCAGACATTCCGGTTGCCTAGCCAGTCTGTGAAAGAGTGCAAGGGCTTGCATGTGGCCTTACCTCGGGTTGTCATCTTATCTAAAGCTGCCTATTGCCTCCTTGGCTCACAGAAAAGTGGGCAGCCGCTTTCTTCCTCTTCTCTCTCGCCTCATGCTGATGTGTCTTGGACGAGCTCTCTGAGGCCCTTGCTGCACAAGGACATGACCAGCGAAGAGCAGTCTTTGTACTACAGGCAGTGGACTGCAGCTCGCCAGCACCATGCAGACTATGGCAATCAGAGCGAAACTGCCAACGGGAGGAGCTTTCACCCACGACGGCTACTTCTGACAGGACCTCCTCAGGTAAAAGAACCATCTTCTTTGGGGGCTGTGGCAGCAGGCTTGGGTCCAAACCTCCCCTTGTGCAAACATTTCCACACGCGTAAAGGTTCCATTTATTGATTTCTCTCATCCCACACTGTTGTCAAAGGTCTTGCTTTTTGTGGTGTATGTGTGCAATGGGAAGCAAGAGACATGAAAGCCAAGTTCATCTTCATTGTCCTGTGCAGTCCCACATGGGTACTGTGTTGGCACAGGCCAGCTGCTGGAAGGTTTCTAGCTAGCATAGCGACAGAGTGGGATGAACCCCTCCCAACTCAAAGCACTTGTGCTGTTTCCCGCCTAATGGCCACATGGTCCAGGGAGGGGCTCCACACACTCCCTCAGTTCTTACTTCGTCACCGCTGAAGAAGAACGCCTTACAACTAGCTCGTGAGTTCTTTACCTCAGTGATTTTCAAACACCATGTCCTTGTTTGAAGAATGCTTCACCAAAATGACTAAAACCAATGACCACAAAGTATGCTTAATTTGCCTTGGTGAGGGTAATCTTGCAGCATAAGAACATAAGAACATAAGAGATGCCAATGTTGGATCAGGCCAAAGGCCCATCCAGTCCAACACTCTGTGTCACACAGTGGCCAGAAATACCAGTGCCATCAGGAGGTCCACCAGTGGGGCCAGGACATTAGAAGCCCTCCCACTGTTGACCCCCCCCAAGCACCAAGATGACAGAGCATCACTTGCCCCAGAGTCCCTATCTATACCTTGTGGCTAATAGCCACTGATGGACCTCTGCTCCATATGCTTATCTAATTCCCTTTTGAAGCCGTCCATGCTTGTAGCCGCCACCACTTCCTGTGGCAGTGAATTCCATGTGTTAATCACTCTTTGGGTGAGGAAGTACTTCCTTTTATCCGTTCTAACCCGACCGCTCTGCAGTTTCATGGAGTGCCCACGAGTTCTTGTATTGGGAGAAAGGGAGAAAAGTACCTCTTTCTCTACCTGCTCTTTCCCATGCATAATCTTATAAACCTCAATCATGTCACCCCTCAGTCGTCGTTTCTCCAAGCTAAAGAGCCCTAAGCGCCTTAACCTTTCCTCATAGGGAAAGTGTTCCAACCCCTTTATCATTCGAGTTGCCCTTTTCTGCACTTTTTCCAAAGCTATAATATCCTTTTTAAGGTGTGGTGACCAGAATTGCACACAGTATTCCAAATGAGGTCGCACCATTGATTTATATAGGTTAGTGCGATTTGGTGCTGATCTGTTTTCAATACCCTTCCTAATAATCCCCAGCATAGCATTTGCCTTCTTTATTGCAGTCACACACTGTCTCGACATTTTCAGTGAGTTGTCTACTACAACATGTTCCATCTGCTAGCGTTGCACCCCCCAAGGCAAGAGCTGATAGGGCTTCTCGATTAAAAGCTGCTCTTTCTGCTTCTAACAACCCGGCAGCTGATTTATCTGCCCAGATGAAGCAAACAGAGGGTTTGGCACCGCAACTGCGCTCTGATTGTGAGTCTAAAGCACCATTAGTTATTTTTGCTCACTCGTTTATGAGATTGGATCTGGCAAGGAAGCGTTTCAAACAATTGGACACCGGCCCAAATCGGTCGGTGTCAGAGCCGCCACCTAAGAAACGTAGGACAAAATCAAAACACATCACATAAATTGGAATTGGCGACAGCGGCAAAGATATCAGAACCGACCCCTTCAGCTTCTAAGACTAGAGAGATGGAACTGTCTATTCAGGTGGCTCCACATACCCCATCACCGCTTGACATCCCCCTGCCGCATTCTCCTTTGGTCTGTGAGCTCCTGCCACTGCAGATGTTGGTACTGATATGTTACGGTTCCAAGGAAGAAGACGACTGGAGATCTATAGTTAGCTCCAGCCTAGCATCCAAACCATCACTTGATGACACTGTGGGTGATTGGGACCCAGTATCTCCAACCAAGGATTTATGGCTTTTTGCAGAGCAGATGATTCATATGGCTCAGTCTCTGGACATCCAGGTTACTTTGACTGAGACCAAACCAGAGGACAAAATCTTTGGTAGACTCTGTCCAGACACACCTGGTGCAGTGGCTTTCCCATTACTGGAGGCGATTTTAAACATGGCAAAAGGAATCTGGAACAAATGGTCTTCCATTCCCGCTACCTCTAGGAGGGTTGAAAACATGTACAGAATACAGCAAGATGTGTGTCCATTCCTTTTCACACATCCAACCCCTTCTTCACTGATTGTAGAAGAAATGCAAGCAAAATATAGAACATGGGTCCATTCCACCCCTGCTGATAAGGAAGGGAGAAAAATAGACATACTGAGCCCATAAGTCTTATGCATCATCATCATTGCTAACTCTCAGGATTTCCAACTACCAGGTCATTATGACAGTTTATCAGTTATTCTCTGGGACAAGGTCACACCATTCTTAGACCAACCAGCAGAAGACCAGAAATCTCTTGCAAAAGTCATTCAGACTGAAGCATTAAAACTGTCTAAACAACAGCTGGAATCAAGTAAACATGCAGGAGATGGTTCTGCGAGGACTATGGCTTCATCAATTGCATTGAGAAGACATGCATGGCTGAGATCTACAGCTCTCCCCCCTGAGACCTGCAGCAGAGTAGAAGACCTACCTTTTGAAGGTATTTTCTGAGAAGATAGATGAGTTCTTGCAACAAATAAAGAAGAACAGACAGACAGCATGCTTGTCTGGGATAACTTCCACATAGCAGCCTCAGTTCAGACAACAGTACCAATAGAGATTCCAGACAACATATCAACCTCCACAATGGCAGTACTCATACCATCACCAGTATCCTTAATCCAGATTGTTCCCACAGCCATCTCAGACCAACCAGCGTCAATCTGCTTCCAGGGCCAAGCGTAGTCACCAGCCCTAGCACACTACCAGAGATCAAGGGCATTCCTCCAATCCCGTTTTCTGAGTAACACTTGAGGATACCTTATCTTCTTTTCATGAAGGCTTGTCCAGATTGTTGCACAAGGTTACTGTTTGGAGTCTATGGAGTTACCTTTGTTACAGGCATCAATTCAGGCAGCTGATAATAATTTTCCAGAACTAGTTACCGAGTTAAAAGTTCTCTTACAAAAAGGGGACGTGCATAGACTGAACTGCGATGATTCACAGTTTGGTTTTTATTCAAGGTTTTTTCTTGTTAATAAAAAAGACGGTGGCTCCCATCCTATTTTAGATTTGAGAAATCTTAATGCTTTCCTTTATTTACGTAATTTCAAGATGATTTCCTTAACATCAGTCACACAATTACTGAACCAAGGTGACTGGTTAGCAGTGTTAGATCTTCAGGATGCTTATTTTTATGTCCAAATGAGGTACAGGAAATACCTGTGTTTTAGAGTACAGGGCATCCCTTATGAATATACAGGCCTTCCCTTTGGTCTAGCAGCAGTTCTATGTGACTTTACTAAATTAATTTTTTTATTTATTGTTATATTAATGCCCCGCCTTTCCAGTCAAGGCCGGCTCAGAGCGACTTACAGAAAGAATAAAAACAACAATAAGTAATTTAAATAATCCTAAAACCATATAAACAATTTCAACATTAAAAGGTGCTAACAGATGGTAATCCTAATAAGTTATTAAAAGACTAACAATTCAAAGTTAAATTTAAGATGGCAGTCAACCTTCATTATACCATCCTAGTGGCTGACCCAGATCTAACATTGTGCGGCTGGCACAGGCTGTTTTGATTACTTCAGGGAACATGGTTCTCCCTTGGGGCAGCTCCTAATTGAAAGCCTGGCGGAAGAGCTCATCATGCAGTCCCTGTGTAACTCCATAAGTTCCCGCAGGGCCCTGATCTCCTCCAGGAGCTCATTCCACCAGATAGGAGCCACCACCAAGAAAGCCCTTGCCCTGGTTATAGCCCGCCTGGCATCCATTGGTCTGGGAAGGGTCAGTTGATGTTGGGACCCTGATCACAGTGCTCTCTGGGGAACATGTGGGGAAAGGCAGTCCCTCAGGTATGTAGGTCCCTGACCATAAAGAGCTTTAAAGGTAAGAACCAGCACCTTGAAGCAAATTCGGTATGCTATCAGTAACCAGAGCTACCGTGTTGGGAGGCCCATTAAAAGCCTGGCTGCAGCTTCTGGATTTGTGACAAGGGCAGCCCCATGTAGAGAGCATTACAGTAGTCAAATCTCGAGGTGACCATCGCATGGATCACTGTTGCCAAGTCATTGCGTTCAAGGAAGGGAATCAGCCAAAGTTGGTAAAAGGCCGACTTGGCAGTGGTTGCTACCTGGGCCTCCATTGTTAAAGAGGCATCCAAGACCACTCCCAAGCTCTTAACCTCCGGCGCTAGCACCAACGGAGCCCCATCGAAGGTCGTTAGTGGGATTCCTACCCTCGGTCCGCCCCAACTCAGGTACAGGACCTCCATCTTCGTCAGATTAAGTTTCAGTCGGCTCAGCCTAAGCCATCCAGCCATGTCTTGTAACACCCAGTCTAGATCTTCTGGTTTGAAGCCAGACCAGCCGCCCAACAGCAGATAGAGCTGGGTGTCATCTGCATACTGGTGACATCCCAGCCCATGTCTCTGTGCAATCTGGGCAAGGGGGCGCATGTAGATGTTAAATAACATTGGGGACAGCACCATCCCTTGAGGCACTCCACAATCCTTTGGGAAAGCTGTTCCCACAGTGCCACCCTCTGTCCCCAACCTTGGAGAAAGGAGGCGAGCCATTGCAAGGCAGGCCCCTGGATTCCAGTGCATGGCAGTGGTGGCGGCCCACTTGAGATCTAAGGGATGTTCAGTTTTTCCTTATGTTGATGACTCTTTACTGCTCACTCAAAGAGGGAGCTACAGAATCAACTTTCAATGGCAATACAAATTTGCCAGGAGCTGGGACTCCACATCAATTGGAAGAAATCCAAGTTTTTCCCTCAACAGCAGATCCCATTTATTGGAGCTATTTTGGATCCCCAGGTTGCAAAGATGCTTTTACCCTCAGACAGTACAATACTCATAAAGAGTATAGTTACCTACTTTAAGAGTAATTGCTTTGAGAAAGCAGTTGACATTCAGCAGTTTTTGTGGTTCCTTTGGCTAGGCTGAAGAAGAGAAGGTTACAGAATTGGTTTTTAACAAGTATTTAATTCTACACTGGATTCCCAGGGTTGCCGATTTTCAATCCCTAGAGGGATTCTTAGAGACTTAGACTGGTGGAGACAAGATACCAACTTAATGCTGGGTATACCTTTTGGGATATGGCCTCTGCAGGTTACAGTTACCACTGACACTTCCCTTTCTGGTTGGGAGGCACACTGTGGGGTGTGAAATATCCATGGTACTTGATCTGACACAATGATGGGGTCAGGCCCATAGCCTGAATTTTTTTTATTGGGGGGGCAAGTGAGTACAGTGGCAGTGAACACATCATTATTTTATTTATTGGTTTGTTTTATTATTTATTTGTTTTATTACACTTTGGTTTCCTTAGACTGAAAGAAGAGAGGCAATAACCCTGGTGAGGTATTTAGACAACGTAGCTCATTCTGAGGGAGAGACCTGAAAATCTTCCCCTCCCCCCTTTCTTGTTTGCCTCATTCATTTGCTAACAACTGCCTGTTCTACAGACCTCAGAAATCGACATTCCCTCCTTAGGTGGGTTATCCAAAGAAGTTTTTGAGGTGAAGAAACCATATTCTCTTAATCCCTTTGTGGAAAAAAGCAGTGTCTGCTGTTTGCCATTATGTAATTACAGTCTTTCCCTGTCCAGGATTCTTTTTTCTTTTTTTTCTCAATTCAAAGACATTGTCACATTAGGTGACTATAAAATATACAGTGTACACTATAAGAACACCCCAGGGAACTTGAAATCCTTAAGCAGAACAAAATTTGAGTCCAGTGGCACCTTTAAAGGACTCAAACTTTGTTCTGCTGCTTCAGACTAGCATGGCTACCCCCCTGAACCTGCTTAAGCAGTTAAGTAATTAAAGAACAAAGCACATGGCTTGTGAGTTACACTTCAAATCACAGAAGGAAAACAAGCTTTTTTTTCTTTTTTGCCAATCCAGAAAGGAGGGAGGGAAGGAGAGGAAGACACACACATCCACCAAAACTTCCCACCAGGCTAAAGTATAGCCTCCAACGCTCTGCCCCTCTGCTCGACTTTGTTCCCAGGAACACCCAGCTCAAAAAGGCCCGTCTACCCTACTTCTCCCCCACGCTCACAAGGCTCCAGCTTGGCTCACAGCTCGCTGGGAAGCAAGGAGGGGGAGGAAAATTAAAAAGGCACAGCTGTTTGGTGAGGAGGCAGGGCAAGTTTGAGGTGGAGCTGTTATGTATCGCAATGGAACCGTACTTGCGAAAGGGCTCGCTAGCGAACACGCGGAAGAGCGTAGCTTGCAGTGCATCACAATAGAAGGTTTGGATCCTAGAATGAACCAATAGATTGATCCGGATCCTAGTAGTAGCCAGTTGGTAAACAATACTCTGTAAATAGCCTATCGTGGGATGTGGGGTGTGTGTTGGGTGTGGGGTGTTTCATGACTATAAGCAGGGCTGCAAGTTTGTCTTAGTTTTGAGCTGAAACCACTTAATAAACATGAGCTAATCACTCTACGCGTATGAACCTAGAACATTTCAGGAGCGTTGCCCATTGTCAGCCCCCCCCTATGGCTACAGGCCTGCATATCAACCTTCTAGAGATGAAAGCTGTTTGTAATGCCCTTAACTACTTTTCAGATGTACTGCACAGGAATATTATTATTATTATTACATTACATTTCTATACCGCTCCTTCCCAGAGGCTCGGAGCGGTTTACACATATACATTTAATCAGATAACTAGGGCCACATACATATCGGGAGATGGATGCCTCACCAGGCACCTACGCAGCGTAGGTCTTTCTGTGGCGGGATCTTGCTAGGACCAGGCGGTAGTGTCCTTTGGCGGAGGTCTTTTTTTTCCGTCTCTTCGGCTCGGCTTCCTGGGATGGTCCTTTTATGGCGCGCGGCTGCACGATGAGGTCGCAACTGGTCTCTGTCCCGGAGGCTCTGACCGTGCTTACGTCACCGCGCCTCCACGCCGCCTCCAGTCACCTCCCGAGTCACCTGCTGTCTGCCGCCGATCCGTCGCCATGTGGTTCCAGGTACTGCTGAACAGATCATTACAGACATATATCCATCTCCCTCAGGTGGAGGACCTCCTAGTAATAGGAGGCAAGACCTATCCGGGCCTACACTACCTGATCTTGACAGCACCGAGACACAGCAGTTCCCAAGAGCAGTGACTGAAGTTCTGGTAAATGCTTCTATCAGGTCGTCATACAAATTTAAGTGGCAACGTTTCATTACCTGGTTAAAACGTCATGGGATATCACCAGAAACTTGCCAACTACCTTTGATCTTGGAATGTGTCTTCTTTGAAGCAGACAGGGTTGGCCAACTCCTCAGTTAAGGTGCATTTAGTAGCTATTTTGGCCTTCCATGCCCCACTAGAAGGCAAACCTCTTTCTTCCCACAGGGCATCTAAGAGGTTCCAAAAGGGTCTCAGTAATTTATAGTAAAGGTAAAGGTTTCCCTTGCTCGATAGCTAGTCGAATCCGACTCTAGGGGGTGATGCTCTTCTGTGTTTCCAAGCCAAAGAGCCAGTGCTGTCCAAAGACGTTTCTGTGGTCATGTGGCCGGCGTGACTAAATGCTGAGACGCACAGAACACTGTTACCTTCCCACCAAAACGGTACCTATTTATCTACTTGCAATTTCTTGCTTTCGAACTGCTAGGTTGGCAGGAGCTGGGGCCAGAGATGGGAGCTCACTCCGTCACGTGGCACTAGGGTGTCAAACTGCTGAGTTACAGACCTTCCAGTCTGCAGCTCAGCATCTTAACCTCTAAGCCACCATGACCCTACTTCAATAATTTATACTCACCAATAATACTCATTTTATCCTAATGGTCGTTCACGTTAGTCTTGACCCATTTGATGTGGCCCCCTTTCGAGCCTTTGACCACTTGCTCCATGGAGCATCTCCTAGTAGCTATTACTTCAGCTAGGAGGGTAGGCGAGATCGCTGCTTTTAGGGCTGACTATCCATTCATCAAATTCCATGAACGGAGAGCTGTAGTAAGACCTAGTTTAAAGTCTTTACCCAAGGTAGTGTTCGAATTCCATTGCAATCAAGTTGTTTCAATCCCGACTTTCTTTTCACACCCTTCATTGGAGGCAGAGAAGAGGCTACACACCTTGGATGTCAAACATGCATTACTGTTTTATTTAAAAAGAACAAATGACATTAGAAGAACCGCTCAACTATTTCTTTGTTTTGCTGACCAGTCTATAGGCAAGGCAGCTTCAGCAGAAACCATCTTGAGATGGATAGTTTCAACAATCAAGAAGACATACACTTTGGCGTCTGTACAATGCCCTTTACAGGTCACAGCACACTCTACAAGAGCACAAGCTGCATCCGCTGTGTTTCGTCAAGTCATCCCATTGCTAGAAGTCTGCAAGGTTGCCACTTGGGCCTCTTCAGACATTACTCTGTAGATGTGAATATAAGAAGAGAGACATCAGTGGGGACAGCCGTACTGCAGTCTGTTTTCCAGTGAAATGGCCCACTCCACCACCTGGAAATTTAGCTTGGCAGTCTCCCATGTGGGACTGCACAGGACAACGAAAATGAAAACAGTGTTGCACTTACCTGTAACTGTTGTTCATTTAGCTGTCACTGTGCACAGTGGGTATATCCCACTGTCTTAACATCCGAACTGTGTTAGTTCGAGCCCCGCGCTGGTGTGAGCAGCCAGCCTGTTGTCCCCAGCTCATCGTCCACCCAGCAATTCGAAAGCTTCGGCGAGTAGATAAAATGGGAACCACTCCTTAGAGAGGGTGGGCACACCAATCTCCCTTGTGGGAGGGTGTTAGCTGATGGTCGGGACGTCCTGGTCGAGGTTCGGAAAAAGGCGGAAGAACTTCTCAGCTACAAAAATCCCTGCAGTGGATGTTTCCAGCCAGGCGGTGGCAGTGTGGCGATTTGACATACGGGAAAATGACTGAGCCAAGCCAGAAGACGTTTACACCATGCAGTGACAGCGTGTGCAGTTAAATGAATATATGTTGTCTTCCCTATCCCCTATGAACATTGTTAGTCCCCTGTCTAAAATGTGTAACTGTACATTGCTTTGAGCCCACTGGGGAAAGCGATTAATAAATTGAAAGTAGTATTATTATTATTATCCCTCGCTCCTACCCTGCTGTGAGCAAAAGAGAGAGAGAATCAATTTGAGCTCATAGCTGTGGTTAAGGAGAACTGAGGGAGTGTGTGGAGCCCCTCCCTTGACCACATGGCCATTAGGCAGGAAACGGCTCACGCGTTTCCAGTTGGGAGGGGCTCTTTCCACTCTGTTGCTGTGTTAGCTAGAAATCTTCTGGCGGCTGGCCTGCACAGTACCCATGTGTGCCTGCACAGTGACAACTTGATGAACAACAGTCACAGGTGAGTGCAACACTGTTTTCCACATGCCAGACTCTCTTCAGAGTTCACTGGATCCAAGCCTAAATGTTTAAGTGGACCAAAACATTTATATATAGCAAATGAATGGGTTCAAAAATACAAGTGAAGATGTAAGAATCGACGATATAGTGAAAATACCTTCCAGGCTTCTATATTCATGTGGTTCCATAACCCCATAAATCACTATGCAGACAGTTTTGAAAAGCAGGAGCAAATTTGTGGGGTGCTGTAATAGCAGCTACTAATGTATCATTAACCAATGTTGGGTCATCTGTTCATTATGAGCCAGGACACACAATGGCCATGGGATCTGGCCTACAGACCACAGTGATTATTACTTTGTTGTTACTAGTCCAACCCCTCTGCATCCTCTTCTGTCGTGAAGAGCTGCTTCCCTGTCTGTGTATACAGTTCTGATCTTCTCTCTGTGAACTGCCTGTTACATTTTAGGTATTATCCAGAAATCCATGTGTAGGCAGAAATGTCCTTGGTAATAAAGAAAGCTATCACTACCAAAATTAAAAAGAAAAAAAGCGGGGGTGTAACTACTAGTAAATGAGTAGCTCAGTGAAATGCTGTGGTATGGTTTCTTACACTTTGCTGCTGTGTAACTATGACAGCTGAAAGCAACCTTTTGCAGTTGTATGCTCATTTGCATATGTTTATATAAATGAATTGCTTCTATATTGACTCATTAAAACATTGGACAGAGCAGAGAATAAGAGCTGATAAATTTAGACTGTTATATTAATTTATTCCTTTTCTGCTAAATACTGAAAGGAAAGATTTACTTGAGAGCCTACTACAGATATGTAGCTGGAAGGTAGGGTAGAATTTTCTGAAAATAAGAATAAGTGATACACTACTTACAAATCCCTTTGGGTTTTGAAGATCATTCTTCAACAGAAGATAGAATCATAATGTACATGGTGACTAGTAATGGGGAACTGGAGGTATCAAAAGGGCAATTTTTTAGAGTTGCATGTTTGATTTGCTTGACACTGACCCCTGGCTTTTCCGGGTTTAGGGACGGATCGGGGACAGGTGCGCGCCGCTTCCCAGATGTTGCGGTGAGATCACGCCCGTTTGCTGCACCCCAAATCCGTCCCTCTCCTGGGCCAAAATCTTCCGTGTGACCGGGGCCACTTTGTGCTACTGATTTGCTACTGGAACAAAGTTGCTTTCTACTTTCCAGTGTCACATCCCAAAGCCAGCTTTGCAGTACCAGTTTTGCTGCTCAAAAGGAGAGTGAGCAGAGCAGGCACAATGGCTTTTAAATAAATAACAGAGTTTTTAAAACCACATTAAAAGCTGCTTTGTTTCTACCTTTATGAAAGTACATGAACATTTATGGAACACTACAGACCATAAGCGTGAACTGGCTTCTAGTGTATGTGTGTGTGTGTGGGGGGGGGGGTTAAAAAGAGGCTACATATAAATTATCAGTGCCACAGTAATTGTGGACAAAAGGTAATCTCCCAGGACTGGATCCAGCCAGCTTTTTCACATTAAACTTTAACATTTCCTGTCTTTACTACATTCCCCATCCCACATGGCTTTTGGTCATGCAGGTCTTATGATCCCTCTCATGTTTTATGGTAGTCTAAAAGACACACTTTGCCGTCTTTCACCAGTGGAAACCTCCCAGCGAACTACTTGGGAGCTTATTGATAATAAACTATTGTGGCTGTCCAGTATTATTAGTTGGAATCTTCACCTTATTTTCTTCAAATATAGCCTTTTCCCACTTAGATATATGTACATTTTCCCCTCAAGCTCCTGTACTGAAATGATTGAACAGTGGACAAAAAATGTCTCTGATATTGCAAGGTTGCTTTTTATTATACATATTTTAAGAGAGTTTTTTTAACCCTCTTTGGATTAGGTAGGAAAAACTGGCTCTTACTTGCAATTCCTACGAATACTCTTTCGCATGCTGATCCGGTTACTGGAGGTGGATGTGTACGATGAGGAGGCCATTAATACTAGTAAGTACTAAAATACAATTCTCATTTTAGTGAGTGCATTAAGTTCAAAACCACATATAGCCTGTAAATATGTGAAGACTTATCTAAAAAAAATCTGGAAAATAATCCTAGACGATAACCCCTCCTTATCTAAAGATTTTTCAGTTTCTGGTTAGAACACTGGAAATTGGGGGGGGGGAATGAGGAAAAATGTTTTATGAAGTATTTTTCATTTTAGACTGTTAAGGCAATTAATTTTTATTTTTTCTGTTACCTCCCTCAAAATGCCTTCTTATTAACAGTGTTTGTAAGACTATTTAGTATGGTCAACAGATTTATACAATTACAAGTGGGGAACCTGCAAGGACTTTGGGGGGTATCTCCTTTCCCCTTCCCTCACTGTTTCCTTTTCCCTGCCCTAAAAGCCCCGTAGCTTCTCCCCTTCTCCTGCTTCCTTCTCTCCTTACAGCCATCATACTTCTATCTACCCCCCTGTCTTCAGCTTTCCCTCTTTCCTTCTCCAGAGCAGCCTCTGTGTGGGGAAACCAGATATATGGTGCTGGCTACTGGGCCAGGCCCATTTCTACAGTGAGGAACCCCTAAGGACTTGCAAGGGGCACATCATCTTTCCCCGTATCCCCTTCCCCATACTGTGTCCCCTTTTCTGCTTCCTGGTAAACCCCCCGTCTCATCTTTCCTTGCTTCCTTTTTTCTGCTTCCCACCCACGCACCAACCTACTTTTTATTTGCCACCCATCTTCAGCTGTATATATTTTTTCATTTATGCCCTGCCTTTCTCCACAGTGGGTACCCAAAGCAGCTTACTTCATTCTCCTCTATTTTATCCTTACAACAACCCTGTGAGGTAAGTTAGGCTGAGAATGTGTAACTGGCCCAAGGTCACCCAGTGAGTTTCCATGGCTGTCAGAGACTCCAACTGGGTCCCCCTGGGTTATTGCTCCCGGTTCCCAGTTTGGAACCTCTGAATGACTTCCTAGACCTGTGGATCCTCAAGGTTGGATGCACACAAGAAAACCAGACCTTATAAAACTGTATACAAGTTTAGTAAATTATTAAAAGAATTGAGTATGCAGCACAGTCTCTTTAGCTCAGCAACAAGAAAACAAAAAAGCTAATTTTTCTAATACATTGCATACCTTGGTATTAGATGGCAATTCTCTTGCAGCATAAAATCCAAGCAGTAGTGTAAAAGCATTCTATACATAGCTGTTGAAAAATTCTGGTCCCCAGGTAACTGTCTCGGACCACTTGAGTTCAATGCGTTGGATCGAGACTGGCAAGCCACTGAATCTTCAGAGAGAGAGAGGGAGAGGGAGAGAGAGGACAGTTGCTTCATACTAAAAACTATTTATTGAGCCTTGAAACCATGCTGAAGAAAAACACAACAACATACAGAAATATACCAAACTAGGAAAAAGGCCCGTTATGGAAATAAATACAACAAACTTTAGAAAGAGGCTCTGGGCGGGTGCCCCGGCCTTGGACACTCAGTGTCAATTTGCTGTGGCGACCTCAGCCGGGTATAATGACACTGAGTCCACCATTTTCTCCAGAGGAACTGATCTCTGCTACCTAAAGAACAGTTGTAATTTTGAGTGATCTCCAGCCCTCACCTGGAGATTAGTAATTATGGTTCCCCAGAAGGGAATGGTTGGTTTGGAGGGTGGAGTACCTGTACGAGGTCCCACGCCTCCTGAAACCCCACCCTCTCCAGGCTCCATCCCTCACATATCCAGGAATTTCCCACCAGGAGTTGGCAACCCTATCTCCTTCCCAGCCAATCATCAACCTACCTTT
>NW_015173707.1:67586-77726 GCF_001447785.1 Gekko japonicus | reverse complement strand
TCACCTGGAGATTGGACACATTTTACCTCACAACAGCAAAACTGTTTAGAATGTTAGAGGCAAAAGCCAATCAAGTTGCATATGCAAACGACCTCTGTGTTCCGAGGCAAAGGCCAATGAGGCTGCATATGCAAATAACCTCTGTTCTGACTGGCTATGGAGGGGAGAAGAACAGCAAACTGTTTAGAATGTTGGAGGCGAGACTCAAGCAATGCAGCCAGTGGATAGGGACGGATTCTGAGTGACACACCAGGGCGCCAACCAATTCCGGAGCATGTGGAATGTTCTAGAGAAGTGCCACCACCATTCGGCTTTTATTTATAAGGGAGATACCTGACATAATGCACTGTATAGAATTTAAAGAAGAATATATTACTGTCTGCCAGCCAAACTCATACCAAAATCCTGAAAGTCTTTGACGGACAGTCCAGAGTAAAACAAAAGCAAGGTTTATATACCTTGTGCAATCTATAGAATCCAATGCAGATGTCAATCAGGACTGTGAGAGCAGCAGACCATGCCCCTTGATAGCTAACTGAACTCTGCTCCGAGTCAGCTCATAACCTGTGAGGTCAAAAAACTCAGGACACTGTCCTGTGTCAAGAAGAAGATTTGGATTTATACTCCGCCCTTCACTCAGAGTCTCAGAGCGGTTTACAATCTCCTTCCCTTCCTCTCCTTCCAACAGATACCCTGTGAGGTAGGTGGGGCTGAAAGAGCTCTGAGAGACCTGCTCTTGAGAGAACAGCTCTGAGAGAACTATGACTGACTGAAGGTCACCCAGCTGGCTGCACATGGTGGAATGGGGAATCAAACCCAGTTCTCCAGATTAGAGTCCACTGCTCTTAACCACTACACCAAACTACACCAAGGGGGAGCCACATACTCAGATATCCAGCTGTGTAGATGTCAAGGCTGGTACCAGAAACTCGAGGAATGTAAACTATTCTTTAGGGCAGAGAGCATTAGCAGGTCAGCACTTGCTTGAGAGTGGCTGTACTGCAAAGCTTTATGGGAGAGTGAACCAGACAATAGAGACTTAAGCCAGTTTAAACTGAAACACAAAAATGGCCTAGTCTCCCCTTAAATTCTTCTACAGTAGCATTCCATCACGATGAAGCATAAAATATCTAAGCATACTAGCATGGTGATAGCATAACTCTTTGGCCTATATCCTTATTATAGCTTTCTGCCCTGTGACATCAGGTAGTCTCTCTAGTCCAATCAAGGATCTTCTCAGGAACTGTCCAGAGGCTGTTGGCAACTTCTCCTAATTCCCCCCTCCCATTTGGTTACAGAATTGAGCACAGGATCTCCTGATTTGCCCAATTATTACATTCTTGCTTCTGGCCTTGAAAGAGATAAGGATAGTGGTTGCTGGAACTCTGAAATCACCAACACCTGCAAGCAGAACTAGGCCTTCTAATATTCATGTTAACCCCTGAGGGCAGATTAGAGGCCTTAACCTCACAATGGTAATTCAGATTTGGGCCTCCCAAATTCTGGTCTGAAACACTTACTACTACATCACACTGGCTGTCATGGGGTAGCTACTGTTGAACAGTAGCAAGCAGCAAGGCCTAGATTAGTCATGCAAGTCGTATGGTAGGAAGTCACCTGGTGGTTGCTGGCGAGCCTGGCCCTGATGAGTCCATCCTCAAAGGTCAAAACAGCCCTGGAAAGAAGCCCTGCTCCCTCCCCTGCCTTTAATTGACAGAAGCCAAGGCTTGAAGGCTGACAATACTTTTTGATTTCCTAGCTACAGCCACTGAGGGTATCCAGCTGGTCAAGGTTCTTAAATTGCTAATTTTGTCAGGATACCCGCTAAATAGTAGGCAAAACAGCCCCAAACTTAATGATCCTTGAGAATAACAATATCTTTACTGAGTGAAGGATCTAATAGGTGTGCAAAGTAAGGCATAAATAGATCTGTTGTTTTGCAGTGGAAATCGTAGCACTTATGCATAGGTAATTTTTTTTCCATGAACATACACACACTGATAAGCAACAAATGTGTGAGCCCATTTTCTCAGGACTAGTCTTTGGGAATAATGTGGACATAGTAACACTGGGGAACAAAACTTGTATATTTTGCTAAGAATGTAAAATAAAACCACAGTTCTCCTTGGTATGTATATTAAAACCAAATTCTCCTTGATAAGTAATATTTATAAAAAGTAATAACAAGGAATATTTTTGAAGATACTCCATGGAAGCTGAGATAAACAGTCCATGCTGTGGGCTTTTGAAAATATTCTAAGTCTTGAGACATATGTCCCTGTGTGCCAGCCATGGTCCTCAGGTTGCCCCCTACTGGCTATTGCCCCCCCTAAGGTGGCCTTCCTGGCATTGACCACAGCTTGTACTTTTCCTGTCTTACCTCCCACCCTATGGAAAAGGATCCTCAAAGAGCTGCCATTTCTAGAAGTGTTAGGAGGAACATCAAGGCCATTTTACTTGTTAGGGCTTTTAATGGGTGTAGGTTGCAGGCATATTTTTAAAGGGTGAAATTAGTTATTTGGGCTTTAATTGTATTTCAAGTTTCAAGTTAGCCTTTATTGGCATAAAATAACAGTACAAGTAATTGTATTTTATTTGTTTTGAATTTGGGATTGTAAACCAGCTTGAGCCATGGGGATATTCGTTGTTGTTCAGTTGCACAGTCAAGTCCGACTCTTCGCGACCCCATGGACCACATCACACCAGGCACTCCTGTCTTCCGTTGTGCTCCGGAGTTTGCTTAATTTCATGTTCATTGTATCGATAACACTGTCTAACCATCTCATCCTTTGCCGTCCCTTTCTTCTTTGACCTTCAGTCGCAGCATCAGGGTCTTCTCCAGTGAGTGCTCCCTTCTTATTTGGTGGCCAAAGTATTTGAGCTTCAGCTTCAGTATCTGGCCTTCCAGGGAACAGTCAGGGTTGATTTCTCTTAGGACTGGCTGATTTGATCTCCTTACAGTCCAAGGGACTCTCAGGAGTCTTCTCCAGCACCATATGCCATGGGGATAAGTGGTGTATAAATATTTAAATAATTGACTGACTGAATATCTGAAAATGTGTTCCATCCATGAATATTTAGGACATAATCTGGGAGATTAGAAATGCATATGACCATTATTGTTACAGTCCTAGTGGAATCTGGATTTTATACCAATGATGATGTTGGCATTTTTTCCTCATAAAAATAGACTTGCTGGATCCTTTCCAAAACTGTCCATCTCTGTAAGAATTACTGAAACTATAAATTTGATGTTCATGAAGATCTTTGTAAAAGCACTAATAAATACTATGATTGTTTATTTATTCACAAATCTTAATTTTTTGAGATTATACCGAGGACAATGAAATTGCACAGTCCAACACTGATCAGTGGCCTGATGTTGAAATCATCAGTAAAACTGCTTTTGATCTCAGCATACATGATCCAAAGTATGTCTTCATGAGCCCTGTATATACGGAGCAATTGCAAAGAATAAAGCAAGGTAAGTGAAAACTGATTTTATTACTGCTGCTTTGAAATAATTAGCAGAATGTCACATCTGTTAGCTTTCCTTATTTATCTTTGCCTATAGAGCCAAACAAAGAAACCAAAACTGATGACTCCAGAAAACGGAATACTGTATCTATGATGTTGACTAAATATGCAGCTTATAATACATTTCATCACTGTGAACAATGCCATCAGTACATGGATATAAATCCTTCAGTCCAGGTACATCCTTCAAAAACATTAATTACAATTTCCAAAGGTTTTGTTTAGGGCATTTTTTTCATTTCAAGAGTTCAACCCATTTTATAGTCATTCTTTTTCTTCTGTAAACCTCAGGATATGATGTTCTGCGACAGAGGCTAGGGATCAGGGACCCCTGCCTGAACTATCTCCATGATTTCACCAGAGTGCAGCTCCAGTAATTCTTTGGAGAAGGAATGGTTATTTAACTAGCTTAGAGTTTATAACATTCATTTGTCTTCAAAGAACAACGGGTATACTTCATCATGCTCTGGTGTTCATAAAATTCAGAACCTTTGCAGATATATTATTCTGTTCATATGTATTAATTTGCAAGGATCCTACTGAGGGCCAAACTACACAAGAGAGCAAAAAACTGATAACATTCCAGACATATAATTTAGCTACAAAATGCAGTCATGGCTTACTTAAGCCCCAATAGAGGAAGAACAGAAGCACAATACTCAGTCCGGTCTTTTTTTCCTATTGGAGCTTAAAGCCGTATTGGGGGGGGGGGGGGGGGGTGGCTGAAGAAGCAGTACAGGGGAGAAGAGTTAACTACTACTTCCCCAACACTGTGGCCCCAGTCTACTTTACTCTGTCCCATGGCTGCTTTTCTCAGCTAAATAATATGTTAGGGAATCCAATCATGGATCCCCAGTGACATACATAGCTGGGCCTTCAGAAGCATTCCCTACATTTTGGCTTGGGAATTTTCTGTATTACCAGATTATTTTTTCCCAATCCGTAGAGCTTGGCCTTCTGAAAAGGGCTATTAGCATATCAAATATGTGGTTATGACTGCTATATTCCTAGCAATGTAAAGAGCATACCCCTTCTTATAAACTGTGGGCCTGGTGTAAGAAGACGGAAAAATGAATTAATGGCACTAAAGAGCTTTCGAAGAACAAATATATGGAAACTGGAACAATTTAGGTATGGCTCGAAACGGCTGATTACTCTTTGTAATAGTTAATCCAGAGGTGTTGCATGCTGACACGTTCAGCATCACAACCCAAGATATGACTCCTCAGTGGGTTACAGTTTCTTTCTCTTCCTTGCGTACAGATGTCTGACTCCACGCTACATGCATTTACGTTCTCGTCCTCAATGTTAGGAGAAGAGATTCAGCTTCATTTTATAATCCCTAAGTCCAAAGAGAGCTATTTTGTCTTCAGCAAGCAGGGCAAGCACCTGGAAAGCATGCGTCTTCCTCTTGTATCTGATAAGGTAGGTTAAATCTGTTCAGCCTGCATAAAACAGATCCTGGCTGCTTCCACACCTGGATGGTTTTCCGTGGTAGTCTGGTTGCTGATGCAATTCTTTGTGAAATCACCCCTGAAGTGGAGATTCCTTTTAATTAAAGGGTTGATTTTTTAAAACAGCATTTTAATGTGGAAAGTGTTTGTTAAAGCTGTCTGAGGTTTGTTTTTATTATCTATGTTTTTATGCTGGGCTGGTCCTTTTAAAATTCTGGATTTTAATCAATATCTTCTAATGTTTTGTTTTTATTATTTTTATTTTGTAAGCCTCCCTAGACAGGTTCCTGGAGGTGGCATAAAAATGTTCTAAATATATAAATGAGACAGCGAGAGTAGTCCAGTTACAAATCATTTTTAGCAGTGGTTTCCCTTTCACACCTGATATGCACTGAAGCTCCCGCCCCTACGTGCACCCACACACCATGTTATCATATGACCCTTAGGATTTTCTGCCCACCCTATTTTATTTTATTTTTAATTTTGAGGAGCGTGAATAGCACACTGATGCATAGAAGTAGCATGATACATTTAAAAATAAAACTCCACGTATTTGCAGACACCTCCAGCTATTCCCTCCCTAAAAGGCAGGCTGAGCCTTGGGTGATTCTCTACTGCTTTTAAAAAGCAAATATGAGTAACTCTGGATAGAAATAATGCAATATCTTTATCAACCTTAAAAAACTCTCATATTTGCAGAGCCTCCCATCTGTGTAAAAGACAGGTGATTCTATTCTGTTAAACTAATTGTTGCCAGGCACTGGTCCCTTGCAGTTATCAACAAATGAAGATTAACTGACAAGAACTTCACCTAAATTCTGCAGTTGAGCTGTATTCCCTCTCAGACATAAGAAACATTAAAAAAAATACCAATTAGACAGCTGAAATATGGGACATCCTTGGTGTGGAACCAGACACTGTTGTACAATCTTTAATAATATCAGGACGATAATAAATGTGCTAGAATACTATGAAGAACACTCAAATAAATCGATGGCGTTGATATTCCTCGACGCAGAAAAAGCATTTGATAATGTAAGCTGGCAATTTATGATTTATAAATTAGAAGCATGGAACTGTGGGTCAAATTTTTTAAAGACGATAAAAGCTATCTATAAAACACAAACTGCTAAAATCCAAATTAATGGAGACATGACAGAAGACATCAATGTACAAAAAGGAACTAGACAGGGCTGTCCGCTATCACAGCTTTTATTTATATTTACGTTAGAAACGCTGATTGAACAAATTAGAGAAGATAATTTAATTAAAGGACTGAAAATCAACAAAGATGAATTTAAAGTACAAGGCTTTGCAGACAACCTAGTATTTATATTGGAAAACCCACTAACATCTCTAAAGCATCTAATAGAAACAATACAAGGATATGGTCATTTTTTAGCAGGAATGAAGATAAACTTTAAAAAATCAAATATAATAACGAAAAACATGATAGAAAAACAAAGAAAACAAATCATAGATCTTTCAAGAATGGAGTTGGCAAAAAAAGTTAAATACTTAGGGATAACGATATCAAATAGGAACATCACACTGATGGAAGATAATTACAACAAATTTTTAGTAGAAATAAAAAAAGATCTACAAAGATGGAAAATTTAAAATGTTCATTTATGGGGAAAATAGCAATAATAAAAATGAATGTGTTGCCAAGGATTTTGTTCTTGGCACAAAATCTACCAATATTAAGAAAAAACACTTATTTACAAGAACTGGAAAGAATCTGTAGCAAATTTATATGGGACAGTAAAAAAAGCAAGAATTAATCGAAAAGTTATGCAGGATAAAAAGGAAAGTGGGGGCTTTGGTCTCCCCAGTTGGGAAATGTATTACAAAGCAGCTGCGTTGATATGGATAAGGGAATGGATACTCCTGGAAAACTCTAGACTATTGAATTTAGAAGGATTTAACCTAATGATGGGGTGGCACAAATATGTGTGGTATGATGAAGAGAAAACGAGAAAAACTTTTGATACACACACATTAAGAAGATCGCTAATGAAAATATGGAAAGAAATCAGAAAAAATTTGTATACTAAAATACCAAAATGGGTGGCCCCCATAGAGGCTAACACAAAACAAACTCTGATAGACAAATATAAGAAAATAACATATAATGATTTGTTAAATAAGGATAATAAACTAAAATCCGATAAAGAATTAGAAAAACAAAATATAAAACTTACATGGTGGGATACTTTACAATTAACGTCAAGATTTAATAGGGATAAAAAATAGGATTTTATGATAATAACAATGAATTAGACAAGATTTGGCTCTCCTCAACTGATAAGTTAATACAAAAACTATACAACTCCTTGTTAGCTGATTACTTAATAGACAAGACCGTAAAAGGAGCAATGATATAATGGATGAGGGATTTGGGGCATCTCATAGAAATAGAACAATGGTCTAAAATATGGAATACAGTAAAATGATGAGAGCAATTCCATATAAAGAAAATATTTTGAAGATGTTCCATAGGTGGTACTGGACACCAGATAAGATATCAAAGTGTTATGGAAAGGCTAACAAGAATTGTTGGAAATGTAAGAACAATGTCGGCACCTTTATACATGTATGGTGGAAATGTGGGAAAATACAAACCTACTGGTCTAAGATATACAAAATATTAAAAGAGATTACAGGACTGGATATACCGTTCTCACCCGAGATAGCTCTATTGAATATGCTCCCAAATTATTATAGTAGTGAGAATAAATATTTAATAAGCTACACTTTTACTGCGGCAAGAATCTTACTAGCAAAATACTGGAAAGGAGAAAAAATTCACCCTAAGGAAGAACTGTTAGACAAAATGTTGACATTAGCTGAGATGGACAGATTAAATGTACTTTTGCAAGGAAAGGAATATGACATATTTGAAAAAAGATGGAAGAAGTTTTATGTCTGGTTAGAGAAGACAAAAAAATGTCTCGCAATGATAAATGTATTGCACTCGATATGTTGATATGTGTGATATAAATAATAAATAAACTTTTTTAAAATGTGCCAGCGAAGTTATGCAGGGCAAACTCTATGGTTAACTCTATGTTTGGGGCAAACTCTATGGTTAAAATTGGGCTCAAACCATAGAGTTATGCCCAAAAAGCAGAATGTCACCACGTGACTTGCCAACGACTTCCATTGGGGATGTTACCTCATTATGTCAGTGTTTGGGGGTGGGGTTCTCCCCAGTGACCAGCTGGCCGGCGGTGGGCAAAAGCTGTGAAAATTGGGGGATCCCCTGCCCCGACTGGGGGTCTGGGAACCCTATTATATGTTTACTTTGAGGAGGGGTGCTAAGATAATTAACACCTGTAATGAGTAAGAAATTCCAAATCTTCTTTTATGGAGTGGGGTAGTAATGTGAAGCCTATTAACAAATTCCAATTCAGCAGTTTCTTTCTAGAGTCACCCTTTGTTACTCAGCTGAAAGTCAACAGTTCTTCAACACAAGAACATCAAAGTGTGGCTGTACCATCAGGTAGCACACCTCTTGTATGGAGGTGCTTTGTCCACACATATGCAAACAACACACCTGTGTTTTGGGAAGGGGGTTTCAACCACTGCCCCTTCTTTAAGTTAAGTTTCAGTATTTTTCTGAAAGCTGGATTTGTAGAACCATTTCTCCCCTTTGAACATGGCTCCATTTACTAAATCGGGTGTGTGTGTGCCAAATTGGGTATATTGATTCTTTTGCATGGGAGCTGTCCTGTTTGTTCTGTAGAGAGAGCAGAATGGCAGAGTGTTTACGCATGACAGCATATATCATATTGCTATCAGCACTGCCTTTTACAGTCATGGTTCTGTTTGATTTCCATGAGAGAGAAAAATTAAAATGCTGCGATTTGGCAACACAACTGAAGTGAGAACCCCAGGGTATGGGAAGAATAGAAAACTTTACCCAATGTCAGTTGCCTTCCTGATAGCAGTCATATATTTTTCCTATGAAAGTCAGTTGGAGCCATTGATTTTTATGGGAAAGAGAGGCAAATGAAAAGACGTGGAATAGGAAAATAGGGCACTGCCTCCCCTTGGCAGGATACTTGTTTTACTGGTGTATATGTGTCCCTTCAGGAGAGATGGATGTATACCATGACTATCCAAGACAGTAATCTTTTTTTTGTCCTTCCAATAGAATGTGAATGCAGTGAAAAGTCCTATTTTCACTCCTTCAAGTGGACGCCATGAACATGGCCTCTTGAATCTGTACCATGCTATGGAAGGTGTGAACCACCTCCATCTCCTAGTGGTGAAGGAATATGAAATGCCACTGTACCGCAAGTATTGGCCCAATCACATCATGCTGGTTTTGCCAGGCATATTCAACAATGCTGGAGTTGGTAAGTGAGGCAAAATGAGAGGCCAGAATGCAGGCTTTTCTCTTGTTTTTAGGGGAGAGGAAAGAGAGTGAGACGTTCAGACAAATTGGTCAGGATCTCTCTACATTTTTTATCCTGCCATTTCTTCAAGGCACTCAGGGAGGTTTACATGGTTCTCTGCCCCCTTCCATTTTATCCGCACTCCATCTCTGTGAATTAGGTTAGGCTAAGACAGACTTGAGGGAGCAAGACGAAGTGGGTCTACTCAGAAGAAAGTCATGTATATGGGACATCTTACATTTTCATACAAGTTACAGTTATGTCCAGTTAAAAAAAGGGGGAGGGATGTCTTACCTTCAGGGTTGCCTACCTTTGAGTAAATACTGTACTACTTAATTTACTGTACAGTTTTCCTTGTATCTGCTTTTTGCAGTATGGAGATTAAATGTCCAGTACAGTGTTATTTAAATCTGATGCTTTGTATGTGCTTAATGTGTCCTCATCTGACAGCAAAACAGTTATTACAGTACATTATGAAATAGGGCTCCAAACTTTAATTGGTAGATCAGTCAACTAAAGATTTTGGTGATTAATTGGTGAGCGATTAATTTAATTGCTGCAGCTAAGTGTTAAGGGCATACCTGTTTAAGACAATTTGCTTCTGACCTATTACTTTCAACATGGAATGAAAAAGAAAATGTGTTCCTTCTAACTGTGTGTTGTAGCTTTCCTCAACTTAGAATTTAATAATTTTACACTTCCTTCCATTCTGATAAGGGAACATATCATGAGGTACTGGTAATATG
>NW_015173707.1:55868-67085 GCF_001447785.1 Gekko japonicus | reverse complement strand
TTCATTTATGGGGAAAATAGCAATAATAAAAATGAATGTGTTGCCAAGGATTTTGTTCTTGGCACAAAATCTACCAATATTAAGAAAAAACACTTATTTACAAGAACTGGAAAGAATCTGTAGCAAATTTATATGGGACAGTAAAAAAAGCAAGAATTAATCGAAAAGTTATGCAGGATAAAAAGGAAAGAGGGGGCTTTGGTCTCCCCAGTTGGGAAATGTATTACAAAGCAGCTGCGTTGACATGGATAAGAGAATGGATACTCCTGGAAAACTCTAGACTATTGAATTTAGAAGGATTTAACCTAATGATGGAGTGGCACAAATATGTGTGGTATGATGAAGAGAAAACGAGAAAAACTTTTGATACACACACATTAAGAAGATCGCTAATGAAAATATGGAAAGAAATCAGAAAAAATTTGTATACTAAAATACCAAAATGGGTGGCCCCCATAGAGGCTAACACAAAGCAGACTCTGATAGACAAATATAAGAAAATAACATATAATGATTTGTTAAATAAGGATAATAAACTAAAATCCGATAAAGAATTAGAAAAACAAAATATAAAACTTACATGGTGGGATACTTTACAATTAACGTCAAGATTTAATAGGGATAAAAAATAGGATTTTATGATAATAACAATGAATTAGACAAGATTTGGCTCTCCTCAACTGATAAGTTAATACAAAAACTATACAACTCCTTGTTAGCTGATTACTTAATAGACAAGACCGTAAAAGGAGCAATGATATCATGGATGAGGGATTTGGGGCATCTCATAGAAATAGAACAATGGTCTAAAATATGGAATACAGTAAAATGATGAGAGCAATTCCATATAAAGAAAATATTTTGAAGATGTTCCATAGGTGGTACTGGACACCAGATAAGATATCAAAGTGTTATGGAAAGGCTAACAAGAATTGTTGGAAATGTAAGAACAATGTCGGCACCTTTATACATGTATGGTGGAAATGTGGGAAAATACAAACCTACTGGTCTAAGATATACAAAATATTAAAAGAGATTACAGGACTGGATATACCGTTCTCACCCAAGATAGCTCTATTGAATATGCTCCCAAATTATTATAGTAGTGAGAATAAATATTTAATAAGCTACACTTTTACTGTGGCAAGAATCTTACTAGCAAAATACTGGAAAGGAGAAAAAATTCCCCCTAAGGAAGAACTGTTAGACAAAATGTTGACATTAGCTGAGATGGACAGATTAAATGTACTTTTGCAAGGAAAGGAATATGACATATTTAAAAAAAGATGGAAGAAGTTTTATGTCTGGTTAGAGAAGACAAAAAAATGTATCGCAATGATAAATGTATTGTACTCGATATGTTGATATGTGTGATATAAATAATAAATAAACTTTTTTAAAATGTGCCAGCGAAGTTATGCAGGGCAAACTCTATGGTTAACTCTATGTTTGGGGCAAACTCTATGGTTAAAATTGGGCTCAAACCATAGAGTTATGCCCAAAAAGCAGAATGTCACCACGTGACTTGCCAACGACTTCCATTGGGGATGTTACCTCATTATGTCAGTGTTTGGGGGTGGGGTTCTCCCCAGTGACCAGCTGGCCGGCGGTGGGCAAAAGCTGTGAAAATTGGGGGATCCCCTGCCCCGACTGGGGGTCTGGGAACCCTATTATATGTTTACTTTGAGGAGGGGTGCTAAGATAATTAACACCTGTAATGAGTAAGAAATTCCAAATCTTCTTTTATGGAGTGGGGTAGTAATGTGAAGCCTATTAACAAATTCCAATTCAGCAGTTTCTTTCTAGAGTCACCCTTTGTTACTCAGCTGAAAGTCAACAGTTCTTCAACACAAGAACATCAAAGTGTGGCTGTACCATCAGGTAGCACACCTCTTGTATGGAGGTGCTTTGTCCACACATATGCAAACAACACACCTGTGTTTTGGGAAGGGGGTTTCAACCACTGCCCCTTCTTTAAGTTAAGTTTCAGTATTTTTCTGAAAGCTGGATTTGTAGAACCATTTCTCCCCTTTGAACATGGCTCCATTTACTAAATCGGGTGTGTGTGTGCCAAATTGGGTATATTGATTCTTTTGCATGGGAGCTGTCCTGTTTGTTCTGTAGAGAGAGCAGAATGGCAGAGTGTTTACGCATGACAGCATATATCATATTGCTATCAGCACTGCCTTTTACAGTCATGGTTTGATTTCCATGAGAGAGAAAAATTAAAATGCTGCGATTTGGCAACACAACTGAAGTGAGAACCCCAGGGTATGGGAAGAATAGAAAACTTTACCCAATGTCAGTTGCCTTCCTGATAGCAGTCATATATTTTTCCTATGAAAGTCAGTTGGAGCCATTGATTTTTATGGGAAAGAGAGGCAAATGAAAAGACGTGGAATAGAAAAATAGGGCACTGCCTCCCCTTGGCAGGATACTTGTTTTACTGGTGTATATGTGTCCCTTCAGGAGAGATGGATGTATACCATGACTATCCAAGACAGTAACCTTTTTTTTTTTGTCCTTCCAATAGAATGTGAATGCAGTGAAAAGTCCTATTTTCACTCCTTCAAGTGGACGCCATGAACATGGCCTCTTGAATCTGTACCATGCTATGGAAGGTGTGAACCACCTCCATCTCCTAGTGGTGAAGGAATATGAAATGCCACTGTACCGCAAGTATTGGCCCAATCACATCATGCTGGTTTTGCCAGGCATATTCAACAATGCTGGAGTTGGTAAGTGAGGCAAAATGAGAGGCCAGAATGCAGGCTTTTCTCTTGTTTCTAGGGGAGAGGAAAGAGAGTGAGACGTTCAGACAAATTGGTCAGGATCTCTCTACATTTTTTATCCTGCCATTTCTTCAAGGCACTCAGGGAGGTTTACATGGTTCTCTGCCCCCTTCCATTTTATCCGCACTCCATCTCTGTGAATTAGGTTAGGCTAAGACAGACTTGAGGGAGCAAGACGAAGTGGGTCTACTCAGAAGAAAGTCATGTGTCATTCAATGGTGCATATTCCCAGGAAAGTATCTTTAGGTTTGCAGCCTGAGGTCACCCATCATGGCTGAGTAGGGATTTGAATCAAGACCTCCCTAGCCCTAGTCTGCTATTTTTAGCAGTACCTCACACAAGCTGATACCTTCTCCTTGTTAGGTCTTCCTGACATATACATTAATACAGTATTTTCCCCAATGCAAAAACTAGGTTCTTTTCCAAGTATGCCATCCCAACTCCTCCAGAAAAGAAAAAAATATGGGACATCTTACATTTGCATACAAGTTACAGTTATGTGCAGTTAAAAAAAGGGGGAGGGATGTCTTTCCTTCAGGGTTGCCTACCTTTGAGTAAATACTGTACTACTTAATTTACTGTACTGTTTTCCTTGTATCTGCTTTTTGCAGTACGGAGATTAAATGTCCAGTACAGTGTTATTTAAATCTGATGCTTTGTATGTGCTTAATGTGTCCTCATCTGACAGCAAAACAGTTATTACAGTACATTATGAAATAGGGCTCCAAACTTTAATTGGTAGATCAGTCAACTAAAGATTTTGGTGATTAATTGGTGAGCGATTAATTTAATTGCTGCAGCTAAGTGTTAAGGGCATACCTGTTTAAGACAATTTGCTTCTGACCTATTACTTTCAGCATGGAATGAAAAAGAAAATGTGTTCCTTCTAACTGTGTGTTGTAGCTTTCCTCAACTTAGAATTTAATAATTTTACACTTCCTTCCATTCTGATAAGGGAACATATCATGAGGTACTGGTAATATGCAGATTTAATTACTAATCTAATTAAATTATCGAATTAGCCAGTGGCTGCTGGCATTTGTGCTTATTCCAGGAATTCCAAAAAGGAGTTACCTGGGAATTTATCATTTAATTCTTCTAAAGGTCCCCTAGGTCCCCTGGTTTCTATAATGATTACTTATCTGCTTAATATTCAATAAATCAAATGTTACTTTAAAATGCATTTGAGGACCTAGCAGGAACTTCAAGCTGAATGCTCTCTTATTTCTTTGGACTTCCCTTCACTGTATTGGTTCCTGTCTTTGGTTATAATTATAAATCCTTTATTTAAAAAAAAAAAAGCTTGATAATTTTATATGTCTTCACCTTGTCTCCAAGTCTCATAATTTTTTCAAAATCTGGCAAAAATATAAAGTGCCAAAGGAAGCTTTAATAGAATAAAATAGATGGTTCTAGCTAACACAAAGATGAAAGAGCAGCTTGGCTTGACATGCAGTGAGTTAAATTTGTTTTTGACAGCTGAATATGCTAAATTCTCTTAGAGCTTCCATGTGGCCTTTTTAAAAGACTTGTTCCTAAGAAAAACCATTGTGCCTGGAGTGGGGACCATTCCACTGGGTGGGGGGGATGATACAGGCACATGCGCTGGGGAGAATCAGCCACAACTTTATGGTTTATAAGTTCCCCAGGTCTTGGCACAGCATAGGCTGGGGACAGTGGATATGCCCGACAACCCAATTGCTGTCAGCACCTTCCCCAACCCACCTGTTGGGTTAACCAAGGGCAAAGTGCAGGTATTAGAGCTGAAAGCAGTAAAAATCTCTGTTCCTAGCCATCACCAGTGTGTCAGCCCCCAGAGCTCCTTAAGGGGACTTCCCTTTTGCAAGGACCCACCCTGCATAACCAGTGCTATGTTTCCCAGCCAGTGCCTAAACAGTGGCAGCCAATTGTGACAGATATGCTCTTTTTAACAGTGCAGACAAGCATACACAGTAAATATATTATTTTGCCAGGGCGAAGGTAAAAACGCCAAGGCCTATCAGCCAATTAGCTCTGAGTGAAATTCCTTTGCTGAGAGAGAGTTACTGAATGTCAAACACCTCTTCAGCCTATTCCTTTCAATCTGAGCTGTGTACCAAAGAGAGACGCTTGCAGCCTGCAGGTCTCCGTGCCCCAGCCATGCCACGATGGGCTGACCTCTGGGGCAGGCTGCAGGAAGCTGCTTGAGAGCTGACTGGCTGACAGCCGGTGCTGGGTGCAGTTGCTGAAAGTCATCCTTGCCCCCCTTCCCCCCAGCACAAATGATGCCCCATCTCAAGGCTGGAGCTATACTTACATCATTCTAGGGAGCCTTAATGAAGATTACAAATAATGCTCCAAATAATCCTTGAAACATTTTCATTGTGCTGAAGCTTATCAAGGTGGAGTCAGAGAAATGATTGACTCTGCATGAACACTCACTGGGCAATCTGACAATGTCCAACTGCTATTGGCTTCAGAATGTTCTTTGGCACCTTTCCAGTAAATATATCCCCATCAGGATATAAGCTCCCCATCAGGAGCTTATAACAGTCCCTTTCTACATTATGTACATAGTGAAGTCCAACTGTTTTGTGTTAAATAAAGAGGATTAGGGGCCAGTAGATGAACGTTAGTCTCCTCTCTTTCATATAATCTCTGTCATATGTTTTAGGTGCAGCCAGATTCCTTATTAAGGAGCTTTCTTACCATAACCTGGAACTGGAGAGGAACCGACTAGAAGAGCTGGGGGTCAAGCGTCAGTGTGTCTGGCCTTTCATTGTTGTTATGGATGACTCTTGTGTTTTATGGAACTGCCATAGTATCCCAGAACAATCCAGGTAATCAATGTCTCCTAACCAGGGAGGTGCATGGATTGGGGCCTCCAGCAGTATTTTAAGTCAATGCAAGCTTTGGAAAATTGATTTGGTACATTATGGCATTAGGGAATCACTTGGTCAGTTTGCACTTTTGTTATAGTTTTGGTGTCTGACAATAAACAGGTTTTAAATGAAAAAAGGAAAACCATATCTAATATAAACTGAAGTGTTGTCAGTACCACTCAGTAATCTATATATCTAATAGCCGAGGTGCCCCCCGTGTGCGGATATCTAAATGCAGAAAAATCTAAAAAGTTGAAAAAATATACAGGGGATATTTAAATCCCCCCAAAAGTACAAGAGCGTTCCCTGCACGTGCGCAGATAATGCCCCGGCAACTGTCCCGCCGCCAGGACAGGAGGGGGCGGGAGAAGGCTTGGCGGGCCAGCTGCTGTGAGCTGCTCCGGCCTCGCCGCCGCCACCGGGGGGGGGGGGGGGGGGGGACACGGGCAAAGTGCGGCTTTTTAAAGCCGCACCATAGAGACATGCAGCAGGGGGATCACATAGATCCCCTGAGCCGCCACGCACTTCCTCCCCGGCACGATCAGATGCCGGGGGGAAGCCACTGACAGGGAAGCGAGGCAACTGAATTACGAACCCAGGCCTCCCCGCCACCGCAGCTGCTGGGGGGGAGGGAGAAAGCTTGGCGGGCCGAGTTCAGGCCTCGCTGCCGGTGCTGGGGGGGGGAGAAGGGGAGAAGGCTCACCTGTGGCCGCTTCCTCCTCCACATGGAGCTCCTCCCCTCCCGCAAGTATCATGGGTCCCCACTTCTTGTCATTCATAACTGCCATTTAAAAACTAATCATTTTACCATGTGTAACTTAAAATGATGTATTATATTAGTTTTACAGTTGTAAGAGCTTTAACGTGACCGCACATTTGAATTTCTGAGTGCAGCAGGGATCTAGTACAGTATGTTCTACTTTTACTTTTCATAGTCAGTCCATGGATCAAGGAACAACCAGTAAAAATGTGTCTTTGAAAAGTGTCCTGCAGCACATTGAAGCCACGCCAAAAATTGTCCACTATGCAATACTAGGGATTCAGAAGTGGAAGAGCAAACTGAATTCCAGGCCACCAAAAGCTCCCTTCTCAAGGTGCCACATCCATGACTTCATTCTGCTCAACATAGATCTGACTCAAAATGTGCAATATGATCTAAACAGGTAAGCAATGCAAATCTTTTGCTGCTAATTATACCAAAGGCTAGGTCCCTTTTAAAAAACCTGATCCCTTTTAAAAATAAGAATGAGGCTCACAAGCAAATTTTTAAGAAAGGCGTCGTCAAGAGAACCATCCAAATTACTCCTGATGTCACAGTTCCCTCGTGTACAATTGGGCTGTTTTGAAATACCACCTGAAAATCATATATTTAAAGAAGAGAGAGAGACTGACATTTGAGTATCATTCTAGCTGAAGGAAGGCTTAGCTCTCAAGAACATTTCCTACCAAAACCCGCAGTGAAATGAACAGGAGTTTTGCAACAGCACAGATTATGAATAGTATTTTGATATTGCATTGAGGTCTGTTTGCACATGTGATTTACGGTTGCATTAGGGAATCACTTGGTCAGTTTGAAATTTGAAGGGAGATTTAAATGCTTAGTGCCAGTTTGGTGTAGTGGTTAAGTGCGTGGACTCTAATCTGGGAGAACCGGGTTTGATTCCCCACTCCTCCACTTGCACATTCTGGATTGACCTTGGGCAAGCTGTAGTTCTGGCACAGCTGTTCTTGAAAAAGAGCCGTTTCTGTCAGAGCTCTCTCAGCCCCACCTACCTCACAGGGTGTCTGTTGTGGGGAGGGGAAGGGAAAGGAGTTTGTAAACCGCTCTGAGACTCCCTTGGGTAGTGAAGGGCGGGGTATAAATCCAGTCTCCTCTTCTTGGTCCAAAGAGCAATCTTATGCATTCAAAAGTGTTCATTTTTACCTATAAAGTCCTTCACAATCTAGGGTCAAAGTACCTGCAAAGAGCATCTCTCCCTACAGTACCCTTTTCTCTAGCTTAGATCCTTTCAGTAGGCTCTGCAGGTGGTATCCCCAGATGGAGATAGTTTGGGCTCATGCCGTCTTAGTTAGGGCTCATGCCTTCTCAGTTGGGGGTCTTTCTTTGTGAAAGGCCTTCCAGATAAGGTATAGGCATTTAAATTGATACTGGGGTTTTTTCTTGTATTTGATTCTTTTTTATGTCCTTTATGACTGATTGTAAACCACTCTGAGCACTCACAAATCATGCTCAGATTTGGCAGCTGAGGTTTGAACTGAATAGAAACAGAGTCCAGCCTTCCTCCCATAGACAGCCTTGCCCATTTCAAACTACTTCTGGTACCACATTGCTTAAAGCTACTTTTAAAGGCTTTTGCCAATGGACAGCTTTTTGTTGTCTTAATCTAGAATTATTGGATTTCTGGTCTCAGTGTGATTACTCATAACATTTATTATGAGCAGGGCTTTTTTGTAGAAAAAGGCCAGCAGGAACCCATTAGCATAACAGGCCACACCCAACAGCAGAAATTCATTAGCATATTAGGCCACACCCCTGATAGCACAGCTTATTGGCATATTAGGCCACACACACCCATGTTACCAAAAGTGTGGTCATCCAGCCACACCCACTTTTTGCTTCTTATTCTGTTTACTTTGTTGTCAAAACCCTGGGCTTTTTTTGTAACAGGAACTTCTTTGCATGTTAGGCCACACACCCCTAATGCAGCCAATCCTAATGAGTTTCTGCTGTTAGGTGTGGCCTATTATGCTAATGAGTTCCTGCTGGGCGTGGCCAACTCAGGAGCCAGCCGGAACTCCGTTCCTGTGCCTTCCTGCCCCAAAATAGCCCTGATTATGAGAAGTCAAAAGGCATAGTGCAAGTTACAGATCTTTGCCTTCAGCAAACACATGATCAGTTAAATGTTCAATTCCTTAGGTATTTCTGTGAAGATGTAGACTTTAATCTGAGAACAAACAGCAGTGGCCTGCTTATTTGTTGCTTTAACAACTTCAGTCTCATGAAGAAACACATCCAGGTTGGAGGGCAAAAGGATTTTGCTGTTAAGCCTAAAATAATGGTGAGTATTGCCTTAATAACATTGTCTTGTGGCCTTAAAAGGTTGGCTATTGCTCCATTCTTATGATGAAATTGCTAATGAAGGGAAAAGGGAATTTGAATGTCTAAATTTCTCTACGGGCCTACTGTTGGCAACAAGGAACTTCTTTAAAATGCTTCCCAGAGAACTGAGAACAATTTAAATGTGTTCTGCCCTATGAATTGCAGTAATTTAAATTAAATCCACTGTTTAATATTTTAAGTTTTACTGTGGGTTACAAAAAATATTTTACTGCAAAGAAATGTCAGTATTTGAGAAGAAAATCCAGGTGTGCATGTCAGTTTACAGGGTTTCTACCCGTCTTGGAATATAAAGATTTGCATGTGTTGACTAGTCATGCCGGCCACATGACCACAGGAACGTCTTTGGACAGCGCTGGCTCTTCAGCTCGGAAACGGAGATGAGCACCGCATCCTTAGAGTCGGATTCGACTGGCTTTCGAGAAAGGGAAACCTTTACCTTTACTTTACTACAGTCAACACATACATACACATACACTCACAGAACATAGGATCACTTGTATTGTAGAATGAGCAATAATTTGAGTGGTTTTGCTTTGATTATGGCATTTTCCAAACTGATTCACAAGTGGGTGTATGCTCTTTTCATATGTATTTGTTGATGGTGCTGAAAGTTAGATTAGGTTGATGCCCCTTAGGAGAAATAATTTATTGTGTTCCTTGGACTGGTGGCATCCTATACCTTCCCTTTTGATACCATGTGTCAGTGCCCAAGATAGTGTTTGAGAATGGTGTTCACAAACGAAGTTTGTTTGAGGATTTTTATTTTATTCATTGCTTTTCTTTTTAATCAGCGGTAATAGGCTTTGTAGAGCTCTGTGTTTTATTTACTAGTGGGACCTTACTCTATTATTTATGTTAAGTATTTATTATTTACAAACAGCTTAAGCTGCTACGCACTTGACAATTATTAAAAGACTAGGGAGAACTGTCCACGGGTTTATGATTTACTAAACGTTAGAATACGTTAGGAAGGAAGAAGAAATTAATTTTCATTTGAGATCAGGATAATCAGAGCGGCCGCTTCTTACATCCCGTTCCAAATAATTACTTCAGCCCCCCACCTAATGTTGCTCAAAGCTGTATGTATGCACTTGCTAACTTTGCTTCAACACACAACAGTATGTTTTCATTAGATCTCCCCATCTGCCTGGCATTAATATGTAGTCTTTGTGCAGCAGGATGGCAGAAAATGTTAAGAACCCTGCTAAGAGAATGCTAAGAGTCTTCTCAGTATTGGCTCTGGTGCCCTGGCCTGGTGCCCTGGCCTGGATAGTCCAGGCAAGCCCGATCTTGGAAGCTAAGCAGGGCCAACTCTGGCAAGTATTTGGATGGGAGACCTCCAAAGAATACCAGGGTTGGGAGGCAGAGGCAGGCTACCAAGCCACTTCTCTGCATGTCCTCCATGCCTGAGTAGGAGTTGCCAGAGGTTGCCATAACTTGCAGGCATGGGCACACACACGCATGCACACATACACACAAATTCAGATGCAAACATACCAAAACAAAAAAATCAAAACAAAACCCCTCAACAACAAAAGTATTGGCTCTGGCCTTCTCTTGCTTCCTTGGGCTCACAGGACCACCAGGCCCTCGCTCCATTAGTTTGTTCTATGTAGCTGGTACTTTTATTACAAGCTACCAGATCCCTCTCTCTCATGGATCGCTGCCTTGATGTTGCCAGACATCCTGGAGTGTTAAGTCAAATAAGCCTTAGACAGCATTACTAACAACAAAGCCCAGATCCCTCTCTCTCATGGATCGCTGCCTTGATGTGGCGAGGGGGCTTGCTGTCAGAGCCCACAGCTAACAACGAAGTACACACATTCAGGAACGGTTATACTTTTATTGCAAAGCTATAGATGCAGTAACACAGGCACTGTTAAGAATGGTGGCATCCAATAGAGCCTAATAGGATATAGGGTATTCGTATGCACCCCCCCCATGGCATGGGCCAATTAGGTACCCTCCCGCACGTGGGATAAGTTAGGAAACCGTTAGGTGGCTAAAGCTGGGAACAGCAGGGAGAGGAATGCAATAGGAATTACCAAGACACAGAATTAACTCCCCAACCCCCATGGCAGCATAGCGGACACTTGCGTGGTTTGATGAGGCTCTGGGCTATGCCGTGGAGGACCACCCAGGACTGACAGGCCACAGTGGAGAACTCAGACAAAATGTGATCCACTGGAGAAGGAAATGGCAACCCATTCCAGTATCTTTGCCAAGAAAACCCCATGGATAGGAACAAAAGGCTAAAAGATATGATGCCGGAAGATGAGCCTCTCAGGACAGAAGGTGTCCAATATGCTACTGGGAAAGAGCAGAGGGCAAGTACAAGTAACCCCAGAAAGAGTGAAGCTGCTGGGCCAAAGCCAAAAGAATGCTCAGCTGTGGATGTGTCTGATGGTGAAAGGAAAGTCCAATGCTGCAAAGAACAATATTG